>NW_022589785.1:1708161-1825952 GCF_004348235.1 Phoca vitulina | reverse complement strand
CCAGTGGACCTCAGCCTTAGTACTCGGGGATCTTAGTACTCAGTGGACCTCAGCCTTAGCCCTTGGGGATATTAGTACTCAGCGTATCTTAGTTTATTTTCTGTACAGTCACTCACTCTCATACTCACTCACTAACTCACTGGTGCATTTCATTTGCTCACTCATTCATTTATTCATTCAGTGAGCATGTATTAAATCCCTGCTACCCATCATGCATAACTGTTCATCAAACAAAGACTTAGGGAGGACCTAAGAATGAAGCCAAGTGATGGAGAGACAGGGAAAGTCCCTCTGGAGTCTGGCAATGCCAAAGCACCTACTAGGTGCCAGGCTCTGAGCTAACTCATGGTGATCCCAGGATGAGTAAAACCTGGTGGTCCCTGCCTCAAATGGCTCAAAGACTGATGAGGGAAGGAGACAGGTCAACCTGCCATTATTATAATTCATGTGACGAGCTCTCTGACATAGAGAAAAGTCGATGGGGTGGGGGGCACCAAAACCCAGGGCTGGCCAGGAATGCATCTTGGAGCCAAGCCTGGAAGAATGCGTCGGTGCTAGCCCATGGGAGGAGTGGCATTCTAGAAAGAAGGGACAATGGGGAGGGACTGGGGAGCAGAGCAGCCTGGGATGCTCACGTGGAATGGTGGGCTCAGAGGCTGCAGAGCGAGGCAGGGGCCAGGATCTCTGGGAGTTGTGCTGCCGGCCACACAAGCCCAAGGTACCTGGGGTCCTTTGGGAGAGCTCTCGCAGGCTCCGACTCCCAACGCACCCCCCACTGCACCTGCGTGGCTCTGAGGGTCCTCTCTCTGGCTCTGTCTCCCTCTGAGCTGGCCCTTTTCAGAAATCCAGTAGCTGCCACTGAGCCATGACCCTCATGGTTGCCTCCCTAGGCTGGGAAAGCTTCTCGGTGCTGCCAGGAAAAAGTCCTAGCTGGGGTGCCTGAGCACAGGACAGAGCTTTTGCAAGGGACAGAAACTTCAGCCTATGAGAGAGAGAGAGAGAACAATTCAGAAAGACGACCTTGGTTCTGATTCCCGGAAGGAGAGGCTGACCACTCGCCAGGAGACACGCAAAGGGAAGAGAGGACTCCAAGTCTCTTCCAAACTTGGTCATCTCACTTTGGTGGCACCTGGGTTTGCTCAGTCTTGAATTGCAGGAGGGAACACTGCGGGAAGGGATTTGGGTTCCTCATTGCAGAGAGGGTGGGGGCCCTTGGAGACTTTCGGCTCGCTCTTAAGCACACAGGTGGGGAAAGACAGGGAACCGCTCAGAACTCAGCCTCTCCACTTCACCTCCCTTGAAATGGAGGTTTGCTGGGCAGCCGCAGGCTCAGTGTTGAAGATTTGGACTGCAGTCCTGCTCTGTGACTTTCCCGGCTGCTCAGGTCCTCCCATGACACCCCCAAACACACCCTGAACTTGTCAATCATCACCATCTCCGACGTGTGTTATGATCATTGCTTGGCTCATCCTGGCTCTCCCTCCTTTGCTCTGGGCTTTGTGAGGGACCCCCCAGTGCCCAGCACTCAATATTTTCTGAGTGGGTGAGTAAATGGTCCCATGGGGCACTCTGTCGAGTTGTCCATACATCACTTTATTTCTCTCGACCTCAGTCTTCACATCTGTCGAATGGGGATGATGCTCTCTCTTTGGTTGTTTGTGCGTGCCCCATGTGTGTGGCTGGGCTTCAGTATGTGACAGCTCAGGCAGAGCAAATGTCCCTGTGGACACCGATGGTACTGTAGGAGACAACAGGCTCTGGTGATTTATGTTGTTCTCTGTCTTTGAAATTGAGAGGAATTTGGACACTTCGAAGTAGGTTCTTTCTGCAGTTCTTCCCTTTGCTTGTTCACGCATCCTGAACACCTACTGTACCATGGATACTTTCCAAATATAATTTCTCGAGCAAGGAGTCCCAAGTCAGGTGCCCAGGCTGCCGAGTGGGATGGGATTTAGCATGCGTGCCATTTATGACCAAGAGTCATTGTGATGGTACCTGTACTGGGGAGCGAAGAGGGAAAGTAGGAGGAGGGAGGAGTTAAACCTGGATGCAGACAGGACAGTAGCCCGGGTCGGCTCCACGGGCAGCCCCAGAGCTACTGGCCCTTCAGAGTCATGCATGCCTGGACATCCTGAGGCCATCTGCCGTTGCATGTGACCTCGGGGAGGTGGGTCTCTGGAGCGAGGCTGTCCATGAGAGGGGCTGCGGCTGTCTTTCGATGACAACCCTTCCAGCCACTGGGGCCAGGAGGTCTTCTTTGCAGGACGCTCTGGGTGGGGCCACACAGTGTCCCTGTCCTACTGTCCCCAAAGGTAGGTACCATGATCTCCGCTTACAGAGCGTGACGCAGAGGCTCACACGTGTGAACAGTCTGGCCGAAGGACACACAGACAGCAGGTGCCAGGATTTTCCACCTCCAGAGCCACCCAGCTCATTCACCACCGCCCCCCGGTGCTGCACAGACCTGCGCCAAGCAGCCAAAAGCACACGCCCTGAGCCCGAGTCGCTTCCCGTCGGCTGGCAGGGCTGTCACCCAGTGCCTCTCGGTTTCGCCTGAAGCCCGAGAGGCGAGGTGGCTTCCCAGCCCCAACTCATCCATCCACTTGTGTCTATTCTGCGCGCAGCCAACAGCTGCTGGGAGCCAAGGCGGCCAATTCTGCTGTGCCTTGGGGACCTGTCTCCCCCCGACCCCGATTTCAGAGAGTTCTCCTCTGCTAGCTGTTTCTGAGAAGCCCAGCTTTCCCCCCCTTTCTCCTTCCTAGCAATGTGCCTGGATTTCAGAGGAGCCTGGGATGGGGGTGGGGGGGGCAAGGACTGGAAAAACAACATCTAGGGTGTGTGTACTTTGGATCCTAGGGCAGTTTAATTTTGAAAGTTTTTCTTTTTACCAGCGCATAACCTTATAACATTGCAGGCTATGGGCAGTCAAATGCCTGGGTTTATTAGTGTGGGTTTGGAGCAGGGGTTTGAAAGTAAGGCAGCCTGGAGTTCTGATCTGTATTTTGCTGTGTGACCTTGACTAGGTGTCTTCACCTCTCTGGGCTCCTGATTCCTCACCTGTGAAGGAATGATCTCAACACTTGGGTTCATTTGGAGGGCTCAGTGTGAGACTGTTAAGGGCACTGCAGTGGACCCAATAGGCACTTCATCAATGGGATCAATGAGTATTAGTACTCGAATTGTCCTTTGTCTAACCAGATTGCCGATGGCCCCGTCCTCCACTATTCCCGATACTCGCTCAGTCTGGCATGGCGCTCTGCTGCTCGCTGTACGGTATATGCATCGTCCCTGAAGATGTCGGGATTTTTCTCCAACCTTCAAAGCAGACCTCTCCTTGCCCCTTCCAATCATCCCCAGGGGACCAATTCCGCATACCCTTCAGTTCTGGGCTCAGACCTCACTCCCTCTAGACGGCAGTTGGCAAACTTATTCTCAAAACAGTAAATATCTTAGGCTTTGGGTGACACCTGGTCTCCGTTGCGGCGACTGGACTCAACTCTGCCGACGTGTTGAGGAAGTGGCCGTAGGCGATCTGCGCATCAGGGGCAAGGCTGTATTTCAATCCAGCTCTATCAATGGATGCTGACATTCGAATTTCATATCATTTTCACATGGTGTGAAATATTATTTTGACTTTTTAATAAATCATGTTAAAAATGTAAAAGCTATTCTTAGTCCCCAAGCAGGGAAGCGGGCTGTGGACCAGATTTGGCCTGGGGGTGGGGGCGTAGTTCACTGACCCCTGTTCTAAGGAGGTCTTTGTCCCCTGTCCCCCAGTCAAGCTACCTTAAGGGCCCTTCGTTGAGGCTTCCATGGGGTCCCTGAGTTACCTCGCCCAGCAGTGACCATGGGCCATCAAATAGACCTGTTAGCGGACTGTGCCCATTTGAGGGCGACACTGGGTCTCCTTGACCACTAAACATCTTCAACACCCAGCAGACAGTAGGTGCTCAGTACTGTATGTCAGAAAAACCCACGTGTGGATGAACACACCCTTTCAACAGCTCCATGTAGCAGATATTGTTGAGGAGTCCATTTCACAGATGTGAAAACTGAGTCTCCACGAGGGAAAGGGATTATCTCAACATCACGCAGCTGCAAAAATGACTGACCCGGGACTCCCAATGACCCATAGCATCTTATCCCTTGAGATCCAGAGTATTGGATTCCGCACTGCCAGAGCACTAGGCTGTGAGCTCCACGAGGCAGGAACCGCACCCATCTGGCTCACTGCTGAGTCCCCAGCACCTAGACCGGCACAGAGTCAGGTGTTCCAAGATCATTTGTGGCTCAGTGAATGCCCACCTGACGCCAGGTCAGGAGCCGTGTCTTGCAGTTCTGGATTCAAGCCCTCCATCAACCACCACCATAAACCAGGAGTGCAACCTGCAAATCGGCTTAAAGAATACACATTAATTAATTTTTTTAAAAAAAGGGAAAGAAAGAAAAGCGAAAAGCAGTGAGCCCCACGCCAGCCGCGGCAGCCTCTGCTGAGTCAGACGGGTGATCCATTCACAATAATCTATGGCTCATCATCGAGCGGTTTCCCTCCTCCAAATACACACATTAATACAGAAAGGGGCTGGGCGTGCAGACAAAAGGACAGCGAAGGCAAAGATGCCACCAGCCAGCCGGGAAAGTCACCTCTCGAGAGAGCGATGCCCACGTCGCCTGCCAAGGTGGGAGATGTGGGGTGCAGGCCCCAGCCTCAGCCAAGAGGACTGCCAGGCCCCCGAAAGCCCCCCCCAGATTAAGTGGGTTCAGCATGAGTACCAGCTGTCCACAGCAGGTCCCCGGTCCAAGTGGCTCCCCATGGCGTGTTTGATCCCTGGCCCAAATTGCACCCCAGAGCCCGGCCCGTGGAGCAGGCCCAAGTGGCAGGAGGCCTGGGCGGGAGAGCGAGGGGCTTTATCACATGCACTGGCTTCTTGGCCGAGCCCCTTGGCTGCACTTCACAGGCGCCGCGCGGCCCCCTCCGCAGAACCTCTGCGAGTCCCACTTGCTGACGGCGGCCTTGTAGCAGGATTTAATGGTGGAATAATATTTACACTACAAACTCCTCTGGAGGTGTCCTAAACACCGTAAAAGGGATTTTCGGAGCTTAATGAGCGTTAGTGAAGTCAAGACAGGATAATGTGGCAACTGGTGGCTCTAATCTGATCTGGCACTTTCTACGCAGTAAGACTTAGTGGGGCAGAACCGTGTGGAGAGCTGGCAAAAGGAGCTTTCTCACTCTTTCCCTCCCCTCCCCACCCCCACGCCCCCAGCTCGGTAATAGTAACAGCACCACATAGCCTGCGGTGGCCCTCTCCCAGCTGATGGAGGTGCCAAGAAGCCCCACGCTCATGCCTGGGGGTGCCTGGATGGGCTTTTTAACAGCTGGGTGGGCAGTGGGGGAGACAGACTAACTCACCTCTGTTTTCTTTCTTTCTTTCTTTCTTTCTTTCTTTCTTTCTTTCTTTCTTTTTTTTCTGAAGGCGGCACAGAATTTCTAAGACTTTTTTAAAAAAACTGGATTTTGAGATGTAAATAACAGATTCGATTTCATGCCCTATGGGTCCAAAAGACCTCAGCCCCAATCTATTCCTTCGTCTGAACCAGCAGAGGCATGCCTCCAAAGGTGAACATGGCATCAAACGTACGGGCTCTAGAGTCGTAGGTTCAAATCCTGGGTTACTTCTCTGCCCAAACCTCAGTTTTGTCATCTGTAAAATGGGAATGATGGGCAGAACCTATCCCGCACGGGGCTGTTACGGCAAGGGAATGAGTCAAGTACGTAGAAAGCCCAGCCTTGGGTCTTACACAGAGCAAAGAGTTCATCAAGATGAGTTTAAGTGTCTATTCTGACCTCGGTTTCCTCATCTGTAAAACGGGACTCCTATTATCTACCCCTAAGGATCCACTAAGAGAAGCTGGTCAGGCTTGGATTCTGATCTAGGAGTTCAGCCCCCCAAACATACGCTTGTTTTGTCTTTTTCCTTCAGGTCACTGTGAGTGACGGACATCCGGGAGGCTGCCATAGAGGGGAAAATGCCCCCAAAACTGAGAGAGGATCTTCCATGGCTGGAGAATTTATTCCTTAGCTTCCCCATAGCCAAAGCCAGATCTTGAGCTCTGCGTAATCTGCATAATCACCGATAATCTGTCTGCACAGAAATAATGGAAGGACCAGGTAACTCCTTCAGGAATGCTCCAGTTACTGGCAAGTTAGCAATTGCTTGGCAGCCTGAATTTGGGGGTCTGTGTTGAGGGTAGGGAACAGCTCTGACCCGTGCGGTTCCAGATGGGGGGCGGGGGGCTGGTGAGCTCCAGGCAGACCTCACCAGCCCATGAAGAGTCCTCTGGGCAAATGGTGTGGTAACTAAGTCTGGTTTTGAATCTTTCCCTTGCTAGCTATGCTCCCGTGGGAAATCGAATTAGCCTCTCTGACCTTCAGTCTCCTCATTAAGATTCGGAAAGTACAATTCTCATCTCCCAGGGTGGCTGTGAAATTTGAATGGGATGGTCTGTATAGAGTTCCTGGCATTGGAACTCATGACCCTCAGTATCTTCAAGCCTTGGAGCTTAGAGCCTGAGATTTATAAGAAAGAACAGATATACTTTTATGACCTCCAACTTAGACAATCCCAGGGAAGTCCCCTGATTTGTCTCAGTCATGCGACCGCCCTTTAGACCAATTGCTGCATCCAAAGGGCTGGCCGTGGTTACAAGGGTTTTTACCTTAAGATAGGGAAAGCGGGTACATATTCTGGGAAGAGAGAAATAATAGTCCCTAAAGACCATTTCAATGGCTCTGTAACCTCGGATACACTGCTAAACACCTCTGAGTGTGGTTTGAGGTCTGTAAAATGGTCACAATGATGTCTGTGCTCTGTTGAATTGTGTTAACGATGAACCGAAGAAACCATGGTGCACAGTGCCTGGGACGTGGTCTGGCTCAATAAATGCCGGCCGCACCTGAGTGGAGCCTGTGTTGGTAGTTGGTGCTATTAGTCCCAGGGGATCTTTAATGATTACTAATCATATAGAAATAAGAAACAATTTACTTAGGTTTTTATTATCTTTTCCCGGAGTTCAGCAACAGAAAAATATATGTAGTCCATATATACCTTAGGAATTCCTAAAATTAATTCATTTTCATATCATTGATCTGAAAAAAATCAAAGCGGTGAAGCCAATGGATTTTGTACTAAACTTTTATTTATTTATTTATTTATTTTGGCGTGGAGCCCAATACGGGGCCTGAACTCACGACACTGAGATTAAGACCTGAGCTGAAATCGAGAGTCAGACGCTTAACCAACTGAGCCACCCAGGTGCCCCTGTCCTAAATTTTTAAATGGGTTCCAGATCCTTCTTTCTCACCAACATTTTATTGTAAAAAAAAAAAAATGCAAAGGCCGAAAAGTTCAAAGAAATTTATAACAAACTTTTAATAAAAGTTTATGAAAAGTCGGAAATGTTTTATAATGTTTAGGTTCCCCACCTGGAATCTACCATTAGCATTTGTACACTTGCTTTATCACATCTGTCCATCTATCCAACCCTCTGTCCATCCATCAATCTATCTTATTTTTTGATGCATCTCAAGCAAACATTTCAGCAATGCAATATCAATATTTGTTTGCAGTTTTTAGGTCAAAAAAAGTATATGAATGAATCTAAAGGCATAAATCATACGTGCACCAACACTGAGTTTTGTCAAATATAGCCACATGTGTAAGCCAAATCCTTCATTGCCTGAGAAATTTCCCATGTGTCCCTTCTCGGTCCGTCTTTGTCCCCACCCCTGGAAGCAAGCACTGCTTTGATCGTTGCCCACCACCAATTAATTTTGTTTGTTCTAGAACTTCATGTAAGTGGAATTGTGCAATTTGTGTTCTTTTGTGTCTGGCTTCTCTCATTCAACACAAAGTTGTGGAAACTGACCCATATTGTTTCGTCTATCAGGAGTCTTGTCCCTTTTACTGTTGCGTAGGATTCCAATGCATGGACCTACCATAATTCTCCTTTTGATGGTCATGGGTCTCATTTTGCTATAAATAAAGCTCCTATAAACATTCTTATACAAGTCTGTTTGGGGAACATATTTTATTTCTCTGCACAAACACTTCAGTGTGGAGTTTCTGGGTTGTAAGGTAGGGGTATGGTGACTTTTATTAGAAACATGGCAAGATTTTTTTCTCCAAAGTAATTATACCATTTTGCATTCCCACCAGCAGTGCATGAGAGTTCTGGCTGCACGAGAGTCCTTGTCAATATTTGGTGTTGTCAGTATTTTGATGTTAGCCATTCTTGTGAGTGTGTAATGCTTTCTCATTGTGTGAACACATCACGTTTTTTTCCTAACCAGAGCCAAATTGTCATACATGTCATAAAATGCCTGAATTGGGAAGATCCTTTTTTACAGGTGGGGACATTGAGGTCTAGAGAGGGAATGAGATTGGCCCAGTGTTTAGCAGCACGTTAAAGGTAAAGCTAGATTAATACTCCAGACTCATGACCCCTGGTCCAGGGCTCACGATAAGAATATGTCATTGAGTGCCTACTATGTGTCAGGCACCGTGGCGGACTCTCTCTGATTTATCATTTAAATTATTTCATTCATTCATTCCTTCATCCATTCAGCGGACACTCACTATACCATTTCCTGAGCCCTGCACCTTCTTCAGGTGCACAGACAAATAATAAAATCATCTGGCCTGCAAGGAGCTTACACCTAAGTGCATGAGGATCTTCAATCCTTAATCCAATTGGTATTTTTTTCCACTTAGACATGGTAAGAGTCACATGCACTAATGCATAAAATGTGTTTTCTTCAGTGTAAAGGAAATTGCTACAAGTATCTCAGGAATCTCGATTATTAGAGCAAAGATGGAGGATCCTAACTCCAGAAAATATATTTCTCTGTGTGTGTGTGTGTGTGTGTGTGTGTGTGTGTGTGTGTTTACTCTTATTTTGTTTGTTTGTTTCCAAACTTGGGCCATCACACACCACATCTTCCCCTGGAAGTGTTCTGCTGAGTGTCTCCCGGGGAAAGGTAGCTGTCCAAGAGCCCAGTTCCCCACCTGGTGGGCAGAAAAGCCACATAGAGGGAGGGGGATCTTTTCTCAACCCTGGTCACTCACAGGAGGCCTCTGGAGTCCAGAGAAACCTGCTTGGTTTTTCCTAAAGTCACCTGGGCCTGGGTTTCCCATCGAAGGCAGAGCACCATACAATTTTAAAGGAAGAGGCCTTAGCGATTTTATCGTTCAGAAGTTTCGGTACACAGACCAGGGCTAGGTTGGTTGCTTACGTTTACTTTGTGTATGGACGTAGGTAGGTTGGGAGAGGGGTATTAAGATGCAGATTCCTGGATTCTATCTTTAAGGTTTCATGGGTCTGAAGTGGGACCCCAAAATCCTTACTTTAAAAATGCTCAGTGCGGGGGTGCCTGGCTGGCTCAGTTGGTAGAACATGTGACTCCTGATCTCAGGGTGGTGAGTTCAAGCCCCACATTGGGCGTGGAACCTACTTAAAATAAAAAAAAAATTAAAAACGCTCAGTGGGAGCAGAGGAGATTTTTAGGGCGGTGAAATTATTCTGTATGATATGATGGTAGACGCATGCCATTACACATTTATCAAAACCCGCAGAATGTACCACACGAAGAGTGAACCCTGCTGTAAACTATGGACAGTGACGTGTCAGTATAGACCCCTGGGCTGTAACAATGCACCACGCTGCTGTGTCATGCTGATGGTGGGGAAGTCTGTGTGTGTAGGCAGGCGGTATGTGGGATCTCTGTACTTTGAACCCAAGCTTGCCGTGAACTTAAACGTGGTCTAAAAAATAGCCTGCTTAAAACACACACACAAGTCTGTGGGCTTGGAAATCGTAATTTAGTACAACCCTCCCCAAAGCACAGATCCTCTTAACAACACCCCCACCCACTGGGTGAATGGCCAGTCTACTTGTATGCCTCTCATGACAGGAGGCTTACTACCTCACATACTTGCCCTTTTTCTTTTTGGAAGGCTGTGATTTGTTAGAGCTGAAGTAGTCCTCCTTGCAGCCTTGACCTCTGGGGTCTAGGTAAGCCCTAGGAGCCAGACAGAGTACTTCCCTAATACGCACTCCGAGGCTTCCCTCCGAAGCACTATGGGAGGTCGGCTTACTGATATGATAAAACGGGCAGATTCATTGTTGCCCACCATCAGGATAATGTGTCTCATTACTCACGGGGCTCTGTGAGTAAATCCTGATGCAGTTGTGTGTGCTTTTCTGGCCACCATCGTGCCAAGCAGGCCACATGGTCCATTCCACTATAATGCAACATAAGCATCGCTAGACATCACTGTGTGCTATGCAAAATCACGCAGTAGAAGCACAGGGCTTACGGTTAAAGGGTCAGGCGACAGGACTCAAAATATTTGCCAGGAACACGTGAAAAGAAAAAAAAGATAGGAACCTAGTAAAATCAGTAGCATGATTTTATGCCTGCTAGATGGGTTAGACATCCCGGGATGACACAATAAACACGGCACTGTACCTTCACAAAGACCCGAGGTGTGATGCGAAGGAGGCGTCGGAGAGGTGGCTTGGGTTATGTGACAGATGGGAGGAAGGTCGTCTGAAACTGAAAGGGGAATGTGGCACCTCACGCGCACGGTAAACTGAGATAGCTGCTAGATGGTGGCGGATGCGCGATATGTTTTCGTGTATTCCCAAGCAGCGAGGTTCAACTGGGTGCAATTTCCTGCATTTATCTAGTATTTCTTGTGAATGAAATCGTGCACATGCAAATACGGAATCTGCGTCTTGCTCAGATTGTTCCTTGATAGATCAGTCATGGTGGAACAAATTCGTGGTCTCAGAGCAAGTGTTATGGCCGAACTGACCGTCCTGGACTTTTAAACAGAAACACAGGGTAGTAAAAGAACCCTGGGCAGGAGTGAGTGCTCCTGCTTCGTCCTCCCTCCATGTCTGACCCAGGTTAAGCTTCTAACCCTCTCTGGATCTCAGCCCCCCAGGCTTTTCAAGGGAGAACATAGACCCAACATTTCCCAAGGCTCCCTCCAGCTCTGAAATCTAAGATTGATTTGATAGGAAGAGAGAAATTTTAATTCACATATTTGTGTTTGCCCAGAAGGTGGGCCTCCATAGAAGTAGAAGTTGGGAGGTATTTTTATGATCTTAAAGATAACCACTGGGTTTTGGATACAGACCCTTGTCACCTTTTCTTTCCATCCCTCTGCCACTGTCCCATGGTCTGGATGGCCTCCTCTCTCCCCTAGACTCCACAGCAGCCTCCAAACTGGCCTCCGTGCCTCCACTCTACCTCTCCACCCACTCAACTCCCAGCAAAGACATTTTCCTACAAGTCTGATTATGCCATTTATGGCTGATGCAATTTCCAAGTTGACTGCAGCAAGCTCTCTCACGCCACGTGTCTTCCTGACAACATGATGTCGACATTTCTCCCATGGAGCAGCGCGGTGGGTGTTCGGGTAGACGACACGACATGATTTCTGAAGCTAGGCTGTCAGAGGGGACACTGGCCCTTGGTATCTGGCTGCCCCGGGGGGATGAGGCTAGATTGTGTCAAGAAGCCAGATCTGGATGCACGTGTTGGTGTTCCAGCCCAGAACCCAAGTGGGGGTCCCAGCCAACAGCCTCAAAAGGTGAGTTAAAAACCCTCCAAGGTAACTCTCACCCTGTCCAACCCCAAACCTCTCAACTCCAAGCCCGCTTGGATGGCCACTTCAGAGTCCATTTCTACTCAACTGCTGGGCATCAGCCAAACTCAAGATGTTTAGAACAGACCTCCTTAGGGGCACCTGGGTGAATCAGTCGGTTAAACAGCTGCTTTCGGCTCAGGTCATGATCCCAGGGTCCTGGGATCAAGTCCCGCATCAGGCTCCCTGCTCAGCGGGAAGCCTGCTTCTCCCTCTGCCCCTCCCTGCCCCCGCTCGTGTTCTCTCTCTCTCTCTCTCTCTCTCTCTGTCAAATAAATAAATAAATAAAATCTTAAAAAAAAAAAAGAACAGACCTCCTTATCTTTTCTTAGATATCACATTGGATATCCCCGGTAAACACTGCCCTGTCTGGAGCACCCCCACTCTCCAGGTCCCCAGATTTTAAACCTTGGCTTCATCTTTGAGGCCTCCAACATGTTTTTCTGTGTTAAAGTCCTCAAGCATTCTGGCCAATAACCTACAGTCCAGAACTTTACATTTTCCTGATGGCCTTACCTACATTTGCCTTGCTTTGTCTAAATGAACTTGCTTCTGGGATGGGACCTATTCGTACGATTGTTCTGGAGTAAAAGCTTCAGGGAGGCAAAGATTGATATTCAGTATGATCAAGACACAGCACAAGTTTGGGCCCTAGTAAATATCTGTTACATAAAGAAGGGAATGTTTGTATCTCATCCAGCGACGAGCACAACCCTAAGCACGCCGAGCTGTTTGTAAGCTGCTCATTGATTGCCTGGGTCTTTCATCTATAGGAGATGATATTGTGATCAAGAATTAGGTGCTGCTCCATACTCATTGACTGGCTTGTTTTAAACAAAGGACAACCATACCCAGAAAAAAAAAAATTTTCTCTAACCCTGGTGTTCACCCAAGAGTTATCTAGCTAAGCCCAGTGAACCCCCAGAATGGTGAAAGATAATACAAGAGTGAGTGTTGTTTTAAGCCTGTAGATTCGGGGGCCACTCCTGATGCAACCACAGATAACTAAAGCATCTTCCCCTGCCTCAAACCCTCCTGTGGTTTCCCAGTGTCCTCATAACAAAGCTACATTACTTACCCCAGTCTATGGGGTCCTCTGTGGTCTGGCCCTGCCATTCTCCCTCTCACTCCCTACTCAGCCCCACTGAACAAGGCTGAGTGCTAAGATAGACTCATTCTCAGTCTACAATCTTCCCTTCTCTGCCAAAAACAGTCACCCCCATTGCTACCCATCATCCCCTTTTGCCTGAAGAATTCCTATATGTTCTTCAAGTCTCAGTTTAGATGTCATCTCCTCCAGGCAGCCTTCCCTGATTGCCCCTAGCTGGTTCAGGTGGCTTTCCTGGACTCCCATTGCTCCTTCTGCTTCCCTCAATTGGGCACTAATCACTCTTATGCATAAAGGCCCGTCCGCTTCCCTCTGCCCTGAGAGAATATCAGCCTGAGGAGGGCACGGACTACACCTGCTTTTTATACCATAGATTTCTTAGCGCGAGCACAGGGCCTAGCACATCGTAGGTGGCCAAAACATGTTGAGTGAACAATGGACTGAACCCACTGGCTTCCACGCCCTCTCAGTGCTACCTAGTTTCAACTAGCTTCTCGGCACACAAAAGTGTGGTCTGACAGTGGCTGATGGACCTTGGCGGATACCTGGTTCCCTTCTCAAAGCTGTCCCCCTCAGACCTGTTTCTCTGTTAAGCAAGTAAGACTCCAGAGGGCCTTGATCAACTTCTGGAGGTTGCAACATCTCAGGAAAAGGGAGGGCGGAACGTGTTTGGCACCTCCTGCCATTGCGCCCCACTGATAGAAAGACAAGGATTCTACCGTGCTGTCCAAAGCAAGGGTCCCAGGTGAGAGGACCAGGTGATGTAGTTACCGGTGAGGGGCTCATGAGCAGACATGAGCTGCAAGCCAAACCCCATCCTTGGTCCCTCCCCCAGCTGCCTTCTAAGTTCTGGCAAGCCAATCAGGTACCTGGTTCTGTACTGGGTTTGAGAATGAAGGGTGGGTGGGGTCAGGTACTAGAGAGACCACGCCCCGTGTTCCCTTTTAGAGAGAGTACGTTTCTGTTGAGCCACCATTTCCGCACAACATTTTATGGCAGGAAAACCCCTTTACATCTGCTTCTCCATCACCACCCTTCTGTGACTCTGTAAGTGGCACAGATGAGGAAATGAGGCTTGGGACCCGGAATAGGTGTCCTCGATGTCACAGAGCGTACCAGTCTAGGTTCTACGCAAAAAACCAAATCGAGTCTGGTATTTTCAGCAGGTTGTGACTTAACACAGGAGTGAGGTGCATAGAGAATCTTTGGAAGGATGGAAGGAGCAAGTTCTAGGTTGAACCTCTTGGAATAACTCCTGGAACCCACAGAATAGATGCACCTGGACAGCTACTGTGGGAATTATGCTGGAATCAAGAAGTTGCTATAAGTACATTGCCTCTGGGGACCCAGGATGCAGGAGCATGACGGAAAGGTTCTTGGTATTAGTTCTCCCCACGTCACACGAATGCCCCACTCTGCCCACAGCCACAGAGAAGACGAGGGAGACAGTGGAATATCTTCACCTCCAGCCAGCGTTTTGGGAGAATGGAGGTGGCTCTGTTCCTAGGGGGCCAGCCAGGTGGGTAGAAGGAGGAGAGAGATCAGAGTCAGGCAACCCTGTGGGCCCCACCCAGGGCCAATTCTTCTGAGCTGCATGACCTTGGAGAAGTCCCTGTTTCTTGGAGGCCTCCACTTTCCCATCTGCAAAATGAGTCAATCGCTTCTCCCCTGCTGGATTGGCTATGAGGACGAAAAGCCAGGCCATACATCGAGCATTCTGTTCCCTGACCTCTGCCTGCAGGCCATGCCTTCCTGCCAACAATTGGTAGGATTTGTGAGCTCAGGCCAAGAAACAGGGGGGTAGGGGTGTGGATCCTGGTGGACAGATGTCTGCTCTGGGCATCTCTGCCTCGCTGAAGCTGGTCCCTGCACCAGCAGCCACTGGGACATCTTTTGTAAATAAATCAACATTTATTTCTCCCACCTGGGGTGCTGCAGGGAGTGTGACAGAGATTCTCACCTGGCAGGAAAGGCATTGAGGATGTTCTTTCTTATTGATTCCCAGCGTCAGGTATCAAGGTGGCTGCTTGTAGGTAACAAGCCCCATCAGAGGGGGGGAGGTCACTACGGGGACGAGGAAAGCCACACATTGCAGATGGCTGGGTCTGAGTCACGAGATGATTTCTCTGTCCTGCTGCGGTCTGAAACAAGCTACTGTGGTTCCTAAGATGAGTCCCCCACCCCACTCAAGCGGCTGAACTTACTAAGGAACGACCATCACCATCGTGGCCCGTTTGGGGGCAGGAATACTAGCTATACGCCCCTTTGAGCATCTGAGGACAGCGGCCCGAAAGAACCAGGAGGACACCAGAGGGAGGCCCAATTAGCCCGCCTGGCAGCCGGACCCAGACCTGGCTGGCGGCACCATATTGCTCACCGTCTGGCAAATAGACAGATTTTTCACAAACCAGATTCCTCTTCCCGTGCCTGGGCCCTTCCTGTCCAACTGTTCTGGCATCTGTTTCTCTTAAAATGTATTTATTACCCCGAGAGGAATAATAATGGGGCCGGGTCTGGGGCCTCGGAGGCTGTACTGTACCCCCCACCCCAGGGCCTCCTTGGACAGCTATCGCACTGGGGAGAACGGTGCATGCTCTCAACCTGTCCACAGCTTGCCCTGCTCACGGGAACCAGAGAGCTACTGGCCCCAGGCTATGAGACTGAAGGGGGAAGGCTGCGAGTGGTAACCAGGGGCTTGGGCTGGAGTCTCTTTGTAAGTGGCGTGGCCTTGGATAAGTTCCTGTACCTTACAGAGCCTGCCTGTTTCCTCCTCTGTGAAATGGGCCTGGCACCCCATGATCCCCAGGGTGATTTATTTCTCATTTTGCCTCTGAAATGATCAAAAACTTATGTTTGTGGAACTCACTCTCCCAAGCACACCCAAGAATATTCATTCATTCATTCATTCATTCATGCATCAGATTGTTCGATGACCAAGCTCTCTGCAAGGCACTGGGGAGCACTTGGAAAACAGGGCCTCCTCTGACGCTGCCAAAAGCCCTGACAGATGCGTATCTTTGTTCCTGTAGGAGAGATGGGGGAGGCTGAGGCTCAGGAAGGGGGAGAAACTTGTCCAATGTTACACAGCAAATACCGTGACAGTCAATCCTTGGAGAAGGATTTCACCGTTAGGTTGACTATCTCGGGTTCCTATTTAAACGTCTCTGCAGCTTACAGAGATGTGTTGCTGCCCCGATCCTATTTGATTTCTACCGTAGGACTATGGGGTAGCTGGAGAGGAGGTGGGGGCCGCGTTATGATGAGGAAACTGAGACCCAGGGGCGGAGAGTGATGTCCATGAGGTTACAAAGCAAAGTGGCAGCACCGTCTGGAAATACACACACAGAAACCGAACAGTGAACCTCAGACTCCCACCATGGGCTCATCGGTGCCCTTGCTTACTAGGTATCATGGCCAGTCGATTCCAAAATGCATTGGTTTAGATTCTAATGTCTCTGAAGTCGAGATTCATCTCACAATGAATGGCGTGCCATATCTTAAGGGGTAGCTTGCTTTGTTTGTTAGCAGGGTATAAAATCATGGTGCGCGTCACGACCAATGGTGTATCTGGGAAAATGAAATACGGTGTTAACTGAGCACCTAGTAGGTGTGAGACAACTTGTGCTAGGCATTCTCCCGCATTGCCCCCCTCACCCGTGGAGGAGGCCCCAGCAAGCTGAGATCCCTGGGGAGTCCCCGGGGAGAGGACTTTAGAGGCCAGCTCTGTTCACCGTGTTCCATCCCTCCAGCTCTGTTCCCAGCACAGGGGTTGCAGACAGATCCGTCTTTGAGGCGTGACGGTGGGGATGGTAAGGAGCAACAGGAACGTCTCAGGAGCCCTCAAGGCAGGGTTTTTAAAACTCTGTCCAGGTGCTGCACCCTCAGTCTACACTCAGATACCTTCTCCAAGCTCCCTAAACTCCCCAGTCCCAGAGGGGCTCAGCCAAATTACCGCAGCCTTTGCTGGGAGCACATTGACGGCAATCCTAATGTCGCTATGAGCTTTTGGGAACAATTGGGGTTTGACCATTTTGCTGGGTCGGCTCCCACCGCTGAGTCCCAAGAGACAGAGCAGGACTAGTGGAGGAGAGGAAAGTGCTTACAGCCAGAACACAGGAATGGGTTAGTTTGCTCCGGGCGGGCACCAAGCTGGGGGCACTTGGAGCCCATAGCCCCCCGCGTGGCTGAGCCGTGTTAGGAAACTCTTGATGCTGCCCCCATACCAGGACCCGGGGGCAGCCTGGAAATTTAAGTCACAACGCCAAGGTGTCTAAACGCATTAAGGGCAATTTACCTGTTTATAACATGTCTGGACTTTAGATAAATGGAGTGGGTAGGCATCTCCAGAGTGAGGGAAACCCGGGGAGGGCACATTTTAGGTGATCCATACACGGATGCATCCTTTGGGAAGCAGGCAGAGTCACAGAGCCAGGCTGGAACTGGAAGGGCATTGAGAGGCCAGGTTCCTCATGTTCTTCCATTTACAGATGGGAAGCAGAAGAGGAGTGAGGCACCATGATCACCTAGCGAGTTCCATCACTAGCAAGGTGAGCATGCAGCGTCTTCCTTCACCTGGTGTAGTGGTTTCAAACCCATAGCTGCAACACACACACACACACACACGCACACCCTGACTTTCCCATCACAAAAGTACTTCAAGTAAGGGATTGCCAAGTACAAAATTTCTGAAGTTGTTTTACACTTATATTCACAAGGTTGTGCCATAGAGGAGTAGATCCAGGTTATGTTAAATGGTGCTCAGGGAAAAGAAAATCTGACATTGACTATACTCAGTAAACTCTGGGATAAATGAGGTCAAGTGGTTCTTTATTGCAGGACTTATCAGAGCATTTAAACTGATATTGGGGGCACCTAGGTGGCTCAGTCGGTTAAGTGTATGACTCTTGATTTTGGCTCAGGTCATGATCTCAGGGTCTGCTTGTCCCTCTCCTCCCCCTCTGCCCCTTTCCCCACTCTCTCTCTCTCTCAAATAAATAAATAAAATCTTTAATAAAAATAAATAAAATGATATTGTGCATTCCCAAGCAACAAATGGGGAGAGTGGATATGAATGAAAAAAAAATTAATGGATCTGAGAGCCCAGGATATTTTCACTTCATTATCAATTTTCTTAGCATTATTGAAAAACAATTGATTTGTAATGCTAGGATAACAAAAATAAATAAATAAATAAATAAATAAATAAATAAATAAATAAACGAAAACATAGCATCTATCTACCTACCCATCCATCCATCCATGCATCCATCCAACCATCTATCCATTCATCTATCAATCCAATCATCCATTAATCAGTCCACCTACTCATCCATCTGTCCATTCAATCGTATAACCATCTGCCTATCTGACAATACTTTTATCTACCCATCTATCCATCCATCTGCCCATCCCATATCTCACACATTCATCTATATATCCGTATCTATCTATCCACCTAACCTTTCATCCATCCATCCATCCATCCATCCATCCATCCATCCACCCATCTCAATTCCCACACATCCACTTACCTATCCATTGAGCTTTTCATCCATTCAACCATCCCTTCTCCAAACATCCCCTGATCTCCCATTATACGCCAGGTACTCTACTAGTACTGGAAACTTGGAGCGGGAAAGGGGTACAAGTACGAAATGGACACGCTTCTTGTTTAAGAAGCATCCCTACAGTTTGTGAAGGAGAGGAGAGGAACGGGTGTAACAAGGATGTGCTAAATCCACAGTGTGAATTGGCTCAGCTAGTCCTGACACAACTCTAGGGGGTGGGTGTCCTTATTATCCCTATTTTACAGATCAAGATACCAGGACTCAGGAGGGAAACAACTCATCAAAGGGCTCCAGCTACTGTATGGTGCAATCGAGATACAGACCTTGTTCTTACTGACTCCAAAGGCCGTGTTCTCCCACTCTGCTTATGTTCAAAGAGAGTGGAATATAGTTTAATGCACATCTGACCTAGCTTCACTGTTGGATTAGTGGTTACTGCACACCTACAATATGCACTAGGATGCTAGGGCTGCAATAGTGATCCTGACAGTTTCTCTCTCAAGAGCTTGAAGGACCATCCCAATAGAGTGTGACACAGGTTATGCCAGGGCTGGGAATGCAGGGAAGAGAATCCCCCAGCCCAGACTAAGAATCCAAGGATCTTCCTGGAGACAGTGCCTAAGATGAGTGCAAGTTAGTTGGGCAAACTGGGGGCTGGAGGTGCAGTGAATGAGGAAGTGCATTCCAGGGAGATGCAGCAGCCTGTGCAAAGGCCCTGGGACAGGGGAGAGGAGAGTATAGGGGGGATCTGCAAGTAGCTCGCTGCAGTTTGGAAGCAGAGGGTAGGGGTAGAGAGTAGGAGAGCTCATGCCATAGGACATCTTCCAAGCTTATGTTTAGGAACTTCAGTCTTCTTATACTTAAAATAGGGCTTGTGACCATAATTATGGACCCAGGGAGCAAGAGGGGTCCCCGCCCTCATACTTGTCAGAGTCCCCATTTTGCTTGTGTCTGCATGTGCTTTGTGTGCATTGCACTTGGCAATCAGTGTCTGTTTCCACACTGAACTATGTACCCCCCTGAGAGCAAGAACTTGAGCGTTTTTGTTCCTCAGTGCATCCCTTAAAGCTTAGCATGGCATGGAGCATTCTTAAGCATTATGTCTGCTAAGACAGGCCAAACAGAGAAATGAACGAACCCCTCTCTGGTGGGGCTGTTTGAGAAGATACGGTGAGAAGCGTGACAGGTAGTAGGTGCTCAGGTGTGTGAGTTTGCTTCTTCCTGCCTGCCCGCCCCCCTTCTTCCTGAAGCCCAGCTTCGGGAGAGGCATGAGATCTGGGGTGGACCCCGAGTTCTCCTTGCCAGCCTGCCACGGCCACTCAATGAGGCCTTTTCTCTTTGCTTGGAGCATCACAGCCCAGTCTGAGCTCCGGAAGCAGCTGCCTGTGAATCAGCCCCACCAGCATGACCAGGCCGAGGACTCTTCTGACAGCTAGGAGGAACTTTCCAGTATGAGCTAACTCAGCAGTGGCTACATAGACGTGGCACAGAGAGGGAAATTGTGAAGCCGCCCCTCCTAACACTTAGTCAATTACCTTCTCTTTCATTTGGAGAGGTTGGGACCACATCGGAGCCATGATGTCACCCAACACAAACAACCCCATGGCATTCTCTATTTAGGAGCTGGTCTGGGCCACCCGCAGCGATGTCAGTTGACCCAGCTCAGGATCCCACCCCTTGGCTTTGGGGAGGGGCCTGAGCACCTCCTCGGGCTGCTTCTGGTGCTGTTGGGTTTGGAGCCGGGCGAGGGCAGGCCTGTTTGGGGAAGACTCATCTGGACCCAGCTGAACTGCCACTGAATGGTTCAGGGGGGGATCCTGAAGCCAGCCTACCTAGATTCACAGTGCAGTTTTGCTCCTTTCTAGCCATGTGACCTGAATGAGCCACTTTTCTCTCTGAACCTCTGGTTTCTCATCTGTAAAATGGGAATAATCCCAGTCATCATAAGGAACAAGTGCGTGGGTACTAAACTTCAGTTTGTAAAAAGTGCTTAGAGGTCTGCCCAGCACACGTCAACATTAAATGCGGGCTGGCTAATAGTGTATTATTCTTGCCACCCGTCTTCCACCGGTGGGTGACAGATGTTTCCCTGACAGGGAGGCAGCAGAGAGCAAGTGGCCTCAGTGGGCACTCTGGGGAATGGGCACATTCATAGCTCTCACCTTGGAGGGTCGTGTGAGGATTAGATGAGAACCCTGACAAAGCCTGGCACAGAGCCCAGCACACAGTAGGTGCCCAATAAATGTGGCTCTTATGATTGGCACATCTCCTGTGCTCTCCTTAATTCCCACCCCTAGGGCCAGGCCTTTGCTCAGCTCCTCCCTCTGACTGCTCTGCCTGCCCCCCACCTCTCCTTCGAGGTTCTTCGTGTCTCAGCACAGACACCCCTCTTCTAGAAAGCCCTCCGTCACCTCCAGGCAGTGTGGGGAGCCCTCCATGACTGTACTTAACCCCAGTATCCTGCTTGCCTGGCTGTCGGCCCGCCTCTGCCATTACACTGTGCCTTCTTTAGAAGCAGCACCTCTGACCTGATCATCTTCCAGCTCGCTGCCGTCCAGTAAATAAGCACCTGCTGACTCCATAAATGATGGAACCACGCCCTGCTACTAATTGGCTGTGTGGTTTTCAGGAGCCCACTTGACCTCCTGGGTCCTCAGCTGCTCACCCACAGTGGGGAACCCATAGCAGCAGGCTGTTTCATGAAACTTTAGGGAAACCGATGACTTATGAGTGTACAAGGAAAAGCGATTGTTTCCATGAAAATTATGTTGGATTCTTGGAAAGATACAATTAAGGCAATTTGCTTTATATATATGTATGTATATGTATATATATATATGTATGTGTATGTATATTATAAGATGCAAGCAAGAAAACTGTAAGGCAAAGGCAGAGGGGAGTCACAAAAGGTTGAGAAAAGTCCTGCACTTGGGTGGCTTTTTAAATGTTTTAAATTCTTGCTCCTCTGAAGAGAGATCAAGTCCAGACTTTGGGAATGAGAGAAGGTGCACCATGACCTTGGGTGTGGTCAAGGAAGAGGCTGGACATGACCTTCAGGCGGAGAAGTTAATTCAAAGGTAGAGCCATGGCCCAGCATCAAAAGTTCAGCAAATAAATGCATAACTATGCGCCGTGAGTAAAAATATATTATGTTGTCTTACCCATAACCAGAAAGTTCCGAGGCAAACAGAAAACAGGAGGAAAGTAGCCCCACTTCATATTACAGGGAAAGGGCTAATATTGTAGCCCTTAAAGAGCGCTATTTGCCAATCAATAAGAAAGAAAAACCATTCACTTGATGAAAAAGGAGGGAAAGGCATTAACAGAAAGTTAACAGAAAGAATATACAAATAGCGCTGAGCCACATGAAAAAAAATACTCACCTTCACTTTTGAGGTGAGAAAATAAATGCAAATTGAATGCACAGGGAGACACCCTTTGTCACCTCTCAGGTTGGCAGGGATTCAAAAGTTCAAAGCTGGCTCCGTGCACAAGGCTGCGGGCAAGTTGGCATTCCAGGTCCTCCTCGTGAGCAGACCCCAGTCAGCCTCCCTGCAGAGCCACTGACCACAGTCACCGTAACTACTCACACACCTACCCTTGCCCCCCACCATCTACCTACGGGGAACCTTCCATTTGTTCAACATATCATGAGTGGAAGGGTTTTTATCACGCTTTGGCTGAAATCGCCAAAGAAATAGGAAGCAATCCTAAATATCCATTGGTACGATGATCGTGAAGGAAACAATCACCCTTCCACGTGTGGCTCCACCTGAGGATGTAAATAGGACAAGGAGGATCTTCGTGGACAATGTCTGAGGTGTTCTGTTACGTGAAATGCAAGATGCCAAACAGTACACCTGGTCACTTCTGTTGGCAAACAAGAAATAATACCTAAGTATAATGCTTATATGTGCACAGCCTGTTGAGGGAGGAATTCTTAAGAGCCCATGGCATCGTCACCTCTGGGAAAGAACTGGGTGACAAGGATGCAAGAGGAGGGATGGATGCTGTCCCTGTCTGACAGTGAGGGACTCTGTCTCCTATTTTTATTTTATTTTTTTGGACCCTGAGAATTTTGACGCACGTGACTGCATCCCTGATTGAGGAATCAACTAATTTAAAATGAATGAGATATTTAATGTATGAACACATCATTTTAAAAAATGATTCCTTGTTTTAACTGACTTTTTAATGTGACTTAACTTTTGGTCCTGATTTGATTTTAATCCTAGATAACTAAGCTTGGAGTCTACCTATTTCCTAATTTTTCTGTAATGAACGTGTGTATTACTTATGTAGGAAATATATATATATATAAAACATTGAATGTACATATAAATGTTGAAATAAAACACAAGCGCACGCACAATAATTTTAAATAATCCAACCCAAACAGACTTCCCCGAGGCTGCCAGGCACCAGGCTCCCTGGTGCACAGCAAACCTTCCCCAGGGAACCCACTTCCCTCGACTTTGCCCTGCTCGCTGTAACACGTGTTTGCAGGCTGATAAAGGTGAGCCGTATCCCTGCCGCTGCTTTTAATTAATTTCTGACATGAAAGCTCCCAGTCCCTTCTCCTGCCTCGGAGACCTGCACCCAGGCACGCCTTGCTCTCTTTCACACAAAGCAGCTGCCCATGTGTAGCTGAGTTTCCAAAAAAAGGGGGAGGGGGTGTCACATTTTTTTTTCCATTTGCACTGATTTGCATATTAATAGTTTGCATATTAACCAGCGACTTCAGAGGGTGGGCGGGCTAATGAATGCAGCAATCTCCTCAATTTTAACTCAATTTGCCTCATCCATATTCCAATGACTTTGGGGATTGGTGCTCAGCGTTCATTGAAATTATCCGAGCCAGACCCAGTGTGGGCTGCTCTACCATTAATCCAATTAATTAGCCCCGTGGATGTGGCCGCCTGGGCGAGGGCCCTTTGTTCAGCACTGGGGGCTAATGACAACCCCAATCTGATGGGATAATGAGGGAAGCTAAGGAGGGTTTGACCCCCAGCCTGGTTCCTGGGTGATGCTTTGAGCAGGGAGGGCTGGGTGGCTTTTGGGGAGGGGGAGCCTGGATCACAGGGAGACAGCTGCTTTCCTGTACCGCTTACCCCTCACTCATTCACTCAAGACTTCCACTAGCTCATTCCATAGTAGGAGAGGTCTCCCATTTGCCCCTCCACACTCACCCCCCCCCGCCCCTCTCCTCCCTGCTCTGTGCCTGAGGGGGCTGAGCTGCATCAGGGGAACCCTGTGCTGTGCCCTCCCCCTCCCTAGTAGGTCCAGCCAGTGGGAGGTGTCTTCAGGAGATGGGAGGCACAAGGAGAAAGGGGTTGGAGTATTAACTCCCTGGCTTCCTCTATGCTGGACTGCAGGCTGGCTGTGTCCCTCCACCGAAAGTCTTAACCCCTGCCAAGCAGCTGTCTCTGACAGTTTTCCCTCCCAGTTCCTTGCAATAGCTCCTGGCCTTGCCCCCTTTGATGGAAGGATGGTAACAGCTCCCATTCTTGCAAGCCCTAAGGCGACTCATCCTCTGCTCTCCCCACCACCACCGTCCCTTTAAATGGGCTATCTGTTCGCTGCTGGGACCCTGAATGATACCCACCCCTCGCTGCTTCACCTTTAACATTTTCTTGAGAGCATAGCCAATCACTGTTCAGAGATGATCACAAGGATGAAACAATACGCTACATTTGTAAAGTGTTTAGCACACTGCCTGGCTTATACTAAGAGCTCAGTAAATGTTGGGGATGGTTAAATATGAGGATGGGTATCTAGTTGGTTAGATGAAGTGTCCCTTAAATTCATCCCATGAAGTAACAGCCTTTTTATCATGAAATGCTTTCCGACAAAAAATAGTAAATATCTAGGAGCCCAGCCAATCCCATTCGTAGACGTTCACAATAGGCGTTATCATAACAAAGACATGAGAAGTCTCATGGTAAAGAAAAGTTCAGATTTCGTGTAAATTCCAACATCCCTAGAACGTATAATCTCTCATGTATATTTCCCACTTTACATTTGAAGAAACTGAGGCACCAAGAGATCACGGCAAAGGAGGTGCCATATCTATTATTGGTTCTCCCAAAACTCTTTCTGGAGCTTCGAAAGACAGGTGCCACATCAGGTCCTGCCAGTCTACCACCTCCACCTGGCACCACAGAGATCCCCCTCTTCTCGCCTCTGTTCCCAGAAGCCACTGTAAATGCCCCCAGCCCGCACAGGGGGCCGGCGCGCACTTACAAATTACCACCGCAAAATGGATTGCCTTGACAAAATGTAATGTTTTGTGACAGAGCCCAAATATGCATTTCATTCTTGAGGAGCAGCTCAAGGAACTCGTTGGAAATATTAAATTAAGCAGTGTAACAGCTGAGAATAATTGGGTTTTCTGCCCTGTTGCCTGCGATTTTGTGTGGTGGTTGAGGCGGCTGGGCAGTTCTGTTTGATTGGGGGAGAGCAAGCGAGTGCCTGGGATCTCTGTGGGGTGTGGGAGTGGCCCCTGGGAGGTCCAGGGAGGTGGGAGGGTGGGTGTGGTTTAATCCTATGTTGAGATGAGAGAAGATCCTGGCACCATCCCTGGAGTCCCAGAATCAACACTTCCCAGCCCCCAAGTGATGCCTCTCTGCTCCCATTGCATGGATGGGGAAACTGAGCCCTAAAGAGACATCTTAGCAAGGCAGTGGCCGAGCTAAGACTTGAGCTGTGGATACCGACAAAGCTATTTCCACTATACTGTCCCCTCTTTATTATGGTCCTGAAACCACAAAACTCAGCCAGTTTACTTAGAAGGTAACCCAAAGCTCACAGGTTCTGGGGGCGGATAGAGCCACGCGCAGATAGCCATGGCAAACCATTGGCAAGTCCCATGACTCCGAGACTCGGTTTCCCTTTATAAAGTGGGGTTCGACGTGCTTACATTAGAAGGGAGGCAACGAGGATTTTTAACCGGGCTGATGGGCACACACGTCGCCAGGAGTATTGTTGAAATGAAGTCTCGGATTCAGCAGGTCTATGAGAGAACCTGACATTCTGCATTTCTAACAAGCTCTGTGGGGATGGCCATGCTGCTGGGATCAACCTTCGAAGAAAAAGAGTTCATAACACGTGGGAATTTCTCAGCCAGGGTCTGGCATGCAGTAGGCACTCTATCAATGTTCTTCTCTCTTTGTTATTCCATTATTCCTTCTAGGACCCTGCCTTATCTAGTATGTTTCTGAAGACTCAATTGGACAGAAGATGGGGGGGTGCTGTCTTGGCGGCAGACTCGATGGGTTCTTTGAGAGACACAAACATCAGATTCAACCTTGTGTGCTCCTGATCCCCACCCTCAATGACCAAGCCAGCTTGGCGGAGGGGGTGAGTCATGGCAGACGAGCTCTGTGGGGCTCCACGGCTGGAAGGCTCCCATCTGCACACCACCCAGCTCTGCAGGGGAAATGTTTCTGCATTTGCACATTTTCCAGCAGTTGGTCCAGGAATGTCTGCCCAGTTAGCCTCGGCACACACTGCCTGGCAGGGCACCACCTCTTTGATGTCAGGGGAGTTTCTTTCTCAGTATTCAACCTCAAGAATATATCCTTGGGCACTCAGAAATGAAGATGAGGTAGAGAGACCTTCCCTCTGTCTCTGGCTCACCCCCTAAGATTTCCTCTGATTTCACAGAGCTGACAATGTCATCTGGACGCAGATTCTGCCATTTAGTGGCTGTATGATCTCAGGCAAGACACCCCCCCGCCTTAGTTTGCTCATCTATCAAGTGCGTGGAAGTCTTTAGCTGTGGAGCATAGAGCTTATGGATGTAGAGTCTGGAGTTTGTCTCAGATTCAATCCCAGCTCCATCACTTCCTAGCTAGATGAATTACCTCCCTGAACCTCAGCCTCTACCTGTAAATGGGGTTAACAGTAGTGCTTACTTCACAGACTGCTTTTGAGGATTCAACAAGGTAACTTGCATAGTCCTTAGCTCAGTGCTGGCACAAGGAAAAAGCATAGTAAATGCAGTTATTATTTGCAAAAATAAAGATAATTCATCTCCTTCAACAGGTGTAGTATTAGACTTTGATCATGATCAAAATCTATCCCAAATTCCTCTTTCAATGTAAAGTATCAATTTTTTAAAGACTATTTATTTATTTGACAGAGAGAGTGCGTGCACAAGCAGGGGGAGCGGCAGAGGAAGAGGGAGAAGCAGGCTCCCCACTGAGCAGGGAGCTAAATGTAGGACTTGATCCCAGGACTCTGGGATCATGACCTGAACTGAAGGAAGATACTTAACTGACAGAGCCACCCAGGCGTCCCTAAAGTATCCATTTTTATGGCATCACATGATGATGATGATAATGATGATGAGGAGGATGGGGATGATGATATCAACTTGCTCAAAGTTATTGGACACTTATTACATGCTAGGCACTGTTCTAAATTCTTTACTTGTGTTACTACATACAATTTTCACAAGAACTCTGGAAGATTGATTATAGGAGATAGTATATTATTCCCTATTTTACTAATGAAGAAACTGAGGCATTAACAAGCTTAAATAAGTTGCCAAAGATCACACAGTTGGAGTATCAGCCAGCTGTGGCCACAATAACGCTATGTAACAAACAGCCACAGACTTCTCAGTGGCAAACAAGTATTGATTACTCACTTGTGCATCTATGCATTGCCTGGGATAATCTAGGCTGGACTTGATAGGGCTCAGCTCCAGGTCTGCTCCACATGTCTCCCACCCTCCTTGGACCAGTAACTTCTTACGGCAAAAGGCGGATGTCAGGTATGCTAGTATGTTAACATCCCATGAGCCAAAGCCAATCACATGGTCAAGTCCAGAGTCAAGGGTGGGAGGAGTAACCTTCCCTCCATGAAGGCCTGGAAAAGGTGTGAACATATCACACTACTACAGAGGAGTCAAGAACTGAAACCAGTAATTCAATATTCTACAACGGAGGAGGAGGGAGTGAGGTGATGAGCTCAGTGAGACTAGTGGAAGAACTTGCCATCTAAGGTGCTACACCGGAAGTCTGTCTAATTCCTCTGAGTGTTAGGTACATAAATATAAAATGCTGGACTCTGTAAAGTGCTCTAGTTGGGCCAATATAAAATCCATGTTTTACATGTAAGTCTATTTGACAAAATTTAAAAGAGGATAAAACATCAGAATAATGTCCAACGTGCTTTGCTTTGAGGAATTCCAAGGAGGAAGCATCATTTATCTACCCATCCATCCATGCATTCATTTGACCACCTAACCTACAATCCATCCATCCATCCACTCATCCATCCATCCATCCATCCATCCATTCATCCATCCATCCATCCATCCATCCATTCATCCATCCATCCACCCATCCATCCATCCATCCACTCATCCATCCATCCATCCATCCATCCATCCATCCATCGCTCTGCCCATCCTCCTACCCAGCTATCCAACAAAGATTCATTGAGTTCCTGATGCAAATACAGACCTGGTCTTTATTCTTAAGGTGCTTACAGTGTAATGGAGGAGACAGGTCTATCAGACAATTACACAAGTTTGTATCACATTCTAATGGAGACATATGATATGGAGGAGAGGAATGTGATGTAGTGAGAGGGTAGAAAAGGGGATCTGACTTATGTGGAGTCAGAAAAGAGGCATTTGAAGAAAGATTGGGAGGGGGGATTGTAGGACCCAAGTAGATGGAAAGGGAAGGGAAGAGCTTCCCAAGTGGTGGGAGCACCTTAGGCCAAGGGCAAGTGGGGAGAGGGAATACAGTTTTCTCCCAGAACTCCTAAGAGGCTGTGACTGGCCCATGGTGCATAAGAAGGGCTGTGGTGTGAGGCAGTGCTGAGGAGGGCTTCAGGACAAGGCCTTGTAGGACCTTGTAGGCTGGGGGAGGGTATGAGTCTATATCGATGAGGAGAGAAAATGTCCCGGAGATGAGAAGGATTCCAGACCAAGGTGTTGGAAATATCTAGGAGGTCATGCAGCTTTGGAAACACTGCTGTGGGGATTTGGAGCCAGCAGCGGGAAAGCAGCTGAGAGGGCTCCATGTCCTCCTCCACAGTGCCAGGCACCATCTGCCAACCCCCGAATCCCACAGTGCAGCTTTGCCGACAGAATTTAGGTCTGGGTTCAGACAGATAATGGGGTTGACTCCTGGTTCCATCACTCCCTCAATATGTGACACTGGGCAAGTTATGTAACCACTCTGAGCCTCAGTTTCCCCATCTGCAAAATGGCAGTCATCTTTGGAGGGAAGGAACCAACCCCCTTTCTGTCTGCCCCAAAGGCCCTCCCTAGAAAGGAATAAGGAGTCTCCCATCTCTCGAGCTGAGTCTGTGTTGTTCCCTCAGCCACACAGTTCATGGGTTACATTTTAGTAGAGGCTGAGATACTGCATTAGAAGATGCTGGGCAATGGTGTGAGCGCTATGTTTCTCTGTTCCATCACTTGGGCCCTTGCTGTGGACGATCCATCAGGATGGAGGCCAGCATTGCTCACGTGACAATGCAAGGAAGCTCTTGGAGTGCCTCCTGAGGTCTGCAGGTAGCCTGCAATCAGATTTATTACAAGTAACACCCTGCATGCTGTTTACATGATAAACTTGCATCGAGCGCCTGCCAGGAGCCAAACACTGTGTGCTGTGCTGGAAACACTTGGCCCAGTGGAATTCCGACCCCTGAGATGCCCACAAATTGCAGGTGGGGCAGACTCCACATAGAAGGAGGCTCTCTGGCAGGATCAGAAAGAAGATGACTACCCTCCAGGGAAGAGAGTGGGAGAGGTCAAAGACTCAAGAGCAGGACTCAGCTTGGTCTTTTCCATGGCTGTGACCCCCAGGGCCTGAGTGCCCAGCAACACCCGCTGGCTATATGTGACCACTTAGAACCGTTATAATAATTGTACAGCACCTCACCGTGCCAACAAACAAACATAAGGTCAGTCTGTATGTGTGTCCTACTTGAGACCCAACACTAGCTCAGGTAGCTTTGTCTGCTATTGGTTCCCCATTGCTCCAGGTGATCCCAGACCCTTGATCTGGATCATGTTGCTACTTTGGACTTTCACTGCATGAAGCAGAAGGGAGAATACTAGATTCAGAGTTTGGAGACCTGATTTCTCACCCTGGTCCTGCTGCTAGGACAGTGTGACCTCCAGTGGGAATTTCTCCTCTCCAGGTCTTACTTCACGGATGCCCTCCAAAGGCCCTTTCTGTGCTGCCAGAGAGAATTCTCTTATTTGAGTCTGTTTTCTTATTTGATATCACGTCTCTTTTCCCCAACAGCAAACACCTGCTCAGGGGTGTTCCACAGGCTGCCCAAACTTGCAGTTCATCCTAACAATGAGGAACATCCCTCTCCTAAAACCAACCCTAGGAACTGGAAAGAGAGTCCTTCCCAAGCTCCTGTTCTAGGCACAGTTGCCTCCGGACTGTCCTTGAAGAATGTGACCCATCATTCCTTCCTCCCTTCATCCATCACTCACTGAACACTCAGAGCGAGCTATCAGGCGCCCACGCAACGCGACACGCCATTTTCCTTTCTCTTCGATTTGTCTTCCGACTCAAATTTGTCCCCCCTTCATTTTATTGCATATTCATTTATTTATTATTTGTTTATTTTCAAACCCCAAAGCCTTTCACTTTAGCAGATGTCCCTGTGAACTTCCCCAAACACGGTTGTGTGTGACATTGACAGAAATAGTTTGTGATCAATTCCAAGGGCCCCACTGATCTTTTTTTAATAAGCTGCTGCTGTGGTTCTACAGCAAAGTGGGCCGTTGTGATTTTGCCAAGTGCCTGCCATGAAATCTAGAGCCCCCGCACCGCCTCCCTTCTTCCTGACTTGAAACGTCTGTGCCTCCTTTGGGGAATGTCTAGTAGTAGCTTCGAATCCCTGGTGCAGCTGCGGTGGCATAAAGGATTCTGTCTCTTCGGGGCCCTTGCTCGGGGTCTGCAGGGAGCAGTGTTTCCACAGGTATGGTCTGGGGACCACCAGGATCAGAATCTCTGGGGGTGAGGTCCGGAAATCTGCATTTCTGCAAGGGCCCCAGGTGATTTTGATGTCCACTGAGGTATAGAGAGCCTCTCCTATCATTTGAAGGGAAGGAGGTTTCCAAAGGGAGGAAAATAATCACGGAAGCTCTACGTGGTTATGCATCTCAGCCAATTAGCTTCAGGCTGGGAAAATACAAAGTTTTTGTCACATGGCATCTGGACTCTGTCTTTAGTGCCACCCGTGGGTAGACTGGCATGGTACCTAACCTAACAGGGTTTTATAATATATCTCTCAACCCAATTCCACCTCCACTTGACAAACCAGGGATACCCCCTCCAAATTATATTATTCCTGAAACGTGCCATTTCTTCCTGTTTTTCTGCCCGTTAGCCTCTTTTCCTGGAATGTCCTTATCTCGAGTAGGTTTCCCTGCCACCAAACTCCTATACATGCCTCAAAACCCAACTTGAACCTCACTGTTTCCTCCTAGCTCAGTGAATACTCTGTCCTTCTTTGTGCTTCTGTGGTTGAACATTTCACAGAGAAGCAACAATCTGAGCTCCCAATTATTGAACCCCACAAAGAGTCTGGTACTGTACTCAGTACTTGAGATATTAGAGTGTGTTTTCAAATAATTGAAAGCATGTTACACTTGCCTCTTTACATGCATTCTCCCCTGGCCCCGTCCGGTGCAGGGACTGAGCCTAATTCCCTCAGGCAGAGTAGGTGCTCAAGTCACATGGGAGGGACTGGTGTTCACACGCCCATCTCACCAGCTTGGATCGGCCAGGAAAAATAAGGCCTTGGGACTCTGAGAACGATAAAGGATCTGGGCAAGCCAGAGTGGAGCCCTCTGATTCACAGCTGCCTTCATCCATCTTCAAGCTCCAGCCTAAGCAGAGCTGAGGTCCCAGTGGGGCTGTGAGTGGGAGAGTGGCTTGCTAACCTTGAACCCTGTCCTTGGAGCAAAATCAGACTCTACTTAGCACTCACGGATAAACCAGCTACAGACAGATCTCAGTTTTCCCAGAATAAGGGCAGTCGCCTTCCCTTGAACCAACACAGCCCAGGTGCCCTTATTTATAGACCCAGAGGATCATAGGGCTGGAAGGCCATCCAGATCAGCCATCCCTCCTTGGCGAGAATATATCTGTGTAGGCTGATGCTTCAGGTAAGCTTCCAAGCCTTTCAGAAAATCAAGTGTATCGTGTATATCTAATTAGGAAACTGGCTTCAGTTCATCCACATATGTTGGGTGTTCCTGGTTCCAGCATCAGCAGATTAGACCATGAATCCTGGCTCTGCTGCTTAACGGGTATGTAACTTCAGGGAACTCACTTAACCTCTCTGGGCCTCAGTTTCCTTACCATAACAGAGGAATAATAAAACCTGTCTTGTGTGGTTGTTGTGTGTCTCCTTGGAAGGAACACTTCTGACAGTTTTGTCCTCCCTATCCTAATTATTAATGTATTTATTTGTTTTTATGATTGTATCTTGCTAGTGCTGTGATTTTTTTTTTTTTCCTGGTTTGGGGATTCCTGCACTATTGAGCTTTCTAAATCCCATCTCTGCTTATGAAAACTCCCTCTAAGCTTTTCCTCTTTCTTGGCTTTATATATTTTCTCAAGTGAGATCTCTCCGCTAAAATTCATTTCCCTGCCAATCTCCAATTTGATGCATCATCCCGATCATGCTATATTATGTTTGGCAACATAATGTGATGTGACTCTGGCTGCTGATGACGGATGGGGTACCCGTCAGCAAATGGAACTGCACCCAATTTTCTAAAGAGCATTGTTACAGAAACAAACAGGATGGCCTTTTAACTTGTATTGATTTATTTCTGAAGAATGAGCCCCTCTCTTACTTTTACAAGAGCTGTAATTAGAGGGTAGAATTACCTTTTTGGGGTGAGGGCTCAGGGAGCTGAACAGCCAGGGGTTCGTAGGGGAGAACACAGAGAGCATGAGGGGGGTGTAGGCAGCAAGCCCTGACATGCTGGTGGGCCAGAATGAGCACAGGAAGCATGGGGGATAAACACATAAAAAATCCTTCTTCCCTCCCTCCCTTTCTTCCTTCTTTTCTCCTTCCTAATATCCATCCATCCATCCATCCATGTATTTATCATTCATCCATCCATATATTCTTTCTTTCTTTTTTCTTTCTTCTTTCTTTCTTTCTTTTCTTTTCTTTCCTTTCTTCTTTCTTTCTCTTTCTCTCTCTCTCTCTTTCTTTCTTTCTTTTTCTTTCTCTCTTCTCCCTGCTATCCATCCATTTATCCATCCATCCATCCACCTGTCCCATCCCACCATTTATCCATCCATTCATCTATCCATCCGTCCATTTTGCCTTCCTTCCTACCATCCACCCACCATCTTTCATTTTTCTTCTTTATTTCTTGCCATCTTTCCACCCATCTATCCACCCATTTATCATCCATCCTTATATCCATCCATTCATCCATCTTACCTGCGTGCCTCCCTTCCCTCCTTCCTTCCCTTTTCTATTCAATATTTTTGAAGACCATGCCTGGTCTAATGTAGAAGGGTGACTCAGAAGAATCGGGGTCCAAAGTGAGTCCTGCTTGTGTGACCTTGGAGAAGTCAACTCCCCTCTCCAAGATTCCCTGGGCTCCCCCATCATCTTCCCTTTGCTCATTCCCCTCTAGCCACCCCGGCCACAGTGCTCTTTCCTTCACAGTCCAGGTACCCTCCCACTTGGGGGTGTTTGCATTCATTTCCCCTCAGCTTCCTGCAGACAGCCCTGGGGCTCCCTCAGGTCTCTGTTCAATGCCACCCTCAGGTCTCTGTTCATGGCCACCCTCCCCTGTTACTCTCTACCTCCCAAATTCTGTTCACTTTACCCTTAGCTGGTAGCACCATCTGGTATACTACACATACTGCTTATTTAATAATATCTACTTATTTAATATCTGTTCAGCAAGATGGGGATGAGGGAGGGCCAGGTGAAGGGTGGTTGTCATGGTCACTGCTGTGGACAGGGGCTCAATTGCCCTGTGGACCTCTCAGGATCTCAGAGTCCCAGATCCAGCACTGTACTCTTGAGGGTTGACCCGGGGATGATGGTTGCTCCACGGGCCAGGACTGCCATCCCAGCAGAAAGCAAAAAGCCTCATCACTTGTGCTTGACATGGATGCTGTGGCCTGAGTCTAAGTTGCCTGGAACTGTCCACCACACAGGTGAGCTAAGGGCTGTGACACAGGTCCCAAGGGCCACTGCTCACCACTGCCCAGCCCCACGACAGCTCAAAGGACGCTTCCTCCCCAAGGATCTGTTTGTGAAAAAAAAAAATGGCTGCCCAGAATCCCAGTCTCAGTCTGTCCCTCATGCACTGTGACCTTGGGCAAGTCACCCTTCTGCTCTGTGCCTCAGTTTGCCCATCAATAAAACAAACAGAATGGACCAGACAGACCATGCTCTCCCACCTTTTCAAGTCCAAAAAACTCTCATTGAAAAAAATCATTAAGATACCACCTCACACCAGTCAGAATGGCTAAAATTAACAAGTCAGGAAACGACAAATGTTGGCGGGGATGCGGAGAAAGGGAAACCCTCCTACACTGTTGGTGGGAATGCAAGCTGGTGCAACCACTCTGGAAAACAGTATGGAGGTTCCTCAAAAAGTTGAAAATAGAGCTACCCTATAACCCAGCAATTGCACTACTGGGTATTTACCCCAAAGATACAAATGTAGGGATCCGAAGGGGTACGTGCACCCCGATGTTTATAGCAGCAATGTCCACAATAGCCAAACTATGGAAAGAGCCAAGATGTCCATCGACAGATGAATGGATAAAGAAGAAGTGGTATATATATACAATGGAATATTATGCAGCCATCAAAAGGAATGAGATCTTGCCATTTGCAACGACGTGGATGGAACTGGAGGGTGTTATGCTGAGCGAAATAAGTCAATCAGAGAAAGACATGTATCATATGACCTCACTGATATGAGGAATTCTTAATCTTAGGAAACAAACTAAGGGTTGCTGGAGTGGTGGGGGGTGGGAGGGATGGGGTGACTGGGTGATAGACACTGGGGAGGGTATGTGCTATGGTGAGTGCTGTGAATTGTACAAGACTGTTGAATCACAGATCTGTACCTCTGAAACAAATAATGCAATATATGTTAAGGAAAAAAAAAAGAGGAAGATAGCAGGAGGGGAAGAATGAAGGGGGGGATATCGGAGGGGGAGAAGAACCATGAGAGACGATGGACTCTGAAAAACAAACTGAGGGTTCTAGAGGGGAGGGGGGTGGGAGGATGGGTTAGCCTGGTGATGGGTATTAAAGAGGGCACGTTCTGCATGGAGCACTGGGTGTTATGCACAAACAATGAATCATGGAACACTACATCAAAAACTAATGATGTAATGTATGGTGATTAACATAACAATAAAAAATTTTTAAAAAAGGTAAACACACACAAAAAAAATAAAAAAATCATTAAACAAGTTGTATGGGCTTAGTGGTGAGGGGAACAAGACGACAAGGTAATAGAAGAAAGGAATAATTCAACAAAAAGGAAACCTCAGTTGATATTTTGGCATTTTTGATATTCTGAGACATTTCCATGCATAAATCATTCTGCTTCTCCTTTTCTCCCTTCTCTCCCTCCTCCCCACTCACCCTTTCTTCTCCCATTCCTTCCCCCCACCCCTGCCTCCCTCTCTTTCCTCTCCCCCCGGCCACTTCTCTTGCCCCTCCCCCACCCCTTCTTCTTCTTTCTCATTACCATCCTTCTAATAGAATGCCAGGATTTCTCTTTTGGTCACTATTATATCCAGAGCATCTAACTCAGTGTCTGGTACACAGCAGGTGCCTAGCACACACCTATGGTAGGAAAGCATGGACAATCATCACGTTAGCTTGGTGACCATTTATTGAACACAGTGTGAACCAGGCCCTGTGTAAGGCATGGACACTCAGGGATGCACAGGATGGGACCCCACACCTGAGGGGCTCTCAGCATTGCCGGGGCCACTCTGGGATGGCAGAGACAATGGTGGAATCCAGTCAATGAACATTAGCATAAAACTACACACAAATCAAAGTATGAAGGGACACAAGATGCAAAAAGAGCCAACACAGATGCGAAAAAGAAGTGGAGAATTTGCCAAGCCCCTGTGGAGGTGGGTCTGGAAGGACCCTGGGGCCCAGGGGTATCCCATGCACATGCTGACCAGGGAGGCAGCTGGTAAGAGCAGGAACCAGGGTCTGCCGGGCCACAGGGAAATGACCTTGAAATCAATGGGAAGGTGGCGGACGTGTCAGGGCCAACGGGTCCCAGAAGAGCAGAAGGCAGGGTTTGCATGGGGGGCCTGGGAGAGGCCATAGTGGCGGCAGTGCAGGCCGGCGGTTTGGCACGTGGGCTCTGGAGTCAGACGGCCCTGTGTTCGAATCCTGACCGGGCTCCCCCGTGCTCCCCGTGCGAACCCCAGCATGTTGCTGTGCCTCGCTGAGCCTCAGCATCCTTCTCTGAAGAACAGCGGTGCTCACCTCCCTGTGCCGACTAGCAGGGACAGTGACATGCTCTGCTGAGCCTCAGGTCTTAGAACGGGCCTCCCCAGCAGCGACAGTTAACTGCTCTTATTCCTTCGTGTCGGTAACCACAGGCTGGGGCTCACAGGAGACATGCCGGGAGGCTGAGAATGAATTCTCAGACCAGTGCTTGGCCAGGCTGGGACTTCTTCTGACAGCCTGCAGGCCACCTTTGGGGGTGTCTCTTCCTTTACTTCAAAGCACAGCGCTCTGGGGGGGATAGTACCCTGTTACCATGAACACTCAGGTAGCCGGGCAGCAGGGCCAGCTGATCCCAGGGAGCAAATCTGTCCTATATAGTGACAGGGCCAGAGGCTGTCCTATGATATGATGGAATTACAAAATGCTGTGTTAGGGGCCCCCAAGGAGTACACAAGCACGCCGTGGAAGTGTGTTGTGTAGCCAGGCTACACAAAAGAAAAACTCTCGGGAATATGGCAAAGCAGAAATTAATCTCTGTTCAGAACCTGAAACCCAAGCTCCAGCCTGGGCAAAAATGCTTGATTCCCATTGTGATGCCCTCCAAAGCCCCAGAGGTGGAAGGTGGGCTGTGGGATGGGCCAGGTATCTGGAGGAGGGGCTCTTCCACCTTGCCCTTGGCATTTTCCTAGACGATGGGTATGAACGGTTGTCACCCCCAAGACCAGGAGTTACGAAGCCACAGGGAGACAATATACGTTGAAATGGGTTCAAACCCGGATCGGCCGCACACGATTTTTCCATCTTGGGTAGGGACAAGACCTGTCGGGTTCATGGAGCAGGTGGAGAGATGAAATCAGGACGTCCTTGTAGAGCGTGGGCAAAAGGCTCAGTGAAAGGTGCTTTCTACCATTACTTCCTGGACGGAGTCTCTTTACTGTGACATCAGTTCTGCCCTTTTTAACCAGAAACTGCCACCCTTGAGCTTCAGTGAGACACTGTCCCCGCACCCAGCGTGGCTCTGCATCCCCAGGTGCCTTATATAGCAGGAATGTACTCTGTCGTGGTTCTAGAAGCTGGAAGTCCAACATCAAGGTGGCACGCATGGGGTTGGTCTCCTTGTCTGTGTCCTCACGTGACCTTTCTGCTGCGTGCGCGCACACCAGTGTCTCTCTGTGCGTCTAAATTTCCTCTTCTTATAAGGAAACCAAGCCAATTGGATTTGGGCCTCATTTTAACGTAACCACTACCTCCCAATATACTCACATTCTGAGGCTACGGGGGTGGGGCAGCACTAGGGCTTCAACATACGAATTTTGAGAAGGGGGGGCACAATTCAGCACATATAACAGGGCGGCATCTTCTGTCCCCCATGTCTTCAGCTTTTAAGTGGTGACATGGGGGAAGGGGCACCCTAGACCATACCCTTTGCCTCCGCCCAAAGCCCTTTGCCAGTCCCGCTCCGAAGCATTCACTACTCGGCTCGCCCAGATCTTCAAGGCTTGCTATCCAGAGCCGATGACTTTCTGCAGCTTTCAAGCTCCAGGGTCACAGCCAAATAACCTGCTGCAGCCTCCGCATGGACACACAGGAGGGGTCTGAGCTCCAGAAAAGTCTTCAGAGGAAGCGAGGTCTCCTTACAGTCGCTTTGAGGCTGTTATTCTGTTTGTTTATTTATTTATTATTTGGTTCCAAGTCATCGCTCTGCAGACCAGAAGGGCTCACATTCTGTTTGCCACTGGGTCGCTCGGGATTTTGCAAGCTTAGGAGACAATTGTCACTACACAACCACCCCCCTCACCTCCCAAATATCCCTCCTCTCCTTTCTCTCTCTTTCTCTCTTTCTCTCTGTCTTTTATTTTTCACAAGAAGCCCAGAATCACAAATATGCCGGGGGTAGGACAATGTCTTCCGCTAAGGGGGGAGTATTGGGGTCATCTTTTATTAAGAAGAAAGCTATTGAAGTGACACTCTGAACATATTGCGATTAAAGCCTTGAAAGGTATTTCCCTCGTTAGTGTAAAAGGGAAGAGAGGACCTGGCAATCTTGTTGATCAGTGGTGGCAATTTATTTTAAACTGTCCATTTTCTGGATGTCAGAGGACGACTTTTATGTATAATCTTATTTCCAATTTCAACAAAGAACACTTCACTCACGTTCTGTGCGGAGATTTTTTTTTTTCATAGACAATAACCGATTATAAAAGCGGTTCTCCGCCACCCGCCCCCCCATCTCATAGTGGTGTTGACATATGGAAATGAATCAAAATGTAATACGCATAATTACAAGCATTGTAAGCAGGGTACAATTAGTGTCTCTTCAAACCAATGTTGTAATCAAAAGACACCACTAAAACAGTCCAAAAAGTGAGGAGACTATCCGTGGGATTAGACACGGATTGGAAGGAATTTATTTTTCTTTTTTTCTTCTCGTTTCCTGGGTAGAGAGATGAAAGTCACCTCCTATTCTATTCCTGAGTGGGTGCAGAGAAATCAATTCTAATTATTTTCTCCACCCATCGAGTTGAACACAGACAAGGAAACCTTGCTTTCAAAATAAATCCGGCCACATGGCAGGGGGTTAGCTTTTCTGAAGCATGCAAATGGGGGGGGTGTCTTTTAAGGTCACATCTTCCTGGTGAGGTGTCCTGTGTGGCAAGCTGGTCAACTGGGCCCCTTTGGGCAGAATTTTGTCACTTGGATGCCTTTCTGTTTAGTCTGCAGGGCATTTGGGGGTGGGTGGTTGCTTTTTTATTTGTTTTATTGGTTGTTGATGTTCATTTGGTTTTTATGGTGACTCTCTTGGCAACATTTAAAAATGCAGAGGGGTTCATGTGAAAAATAGGATTTTCACCTCCTTTTGAAAAACGATCTGAGCTGTCCACGTACGGCCCACAGCCTCACAGAACACCGTCATCCCCCAGGGCCCGATACCTAGAGACAGGGCCTAGAGAGAGGGCAACATTTCCTGTTCCCCACACCTTCACCTTTGTTCCTGTCCCAGCCCCTAGAGGCACCTTACCTCCACCCCACCCCGTTACCGAATGTAAGGAGTCAAAGGGGCTCCATTCACCTGCCATTTGTAAGGAAACCACCACACACCAGCTACTCCCACTTTGACTCCATGCACTGCATTTCTATTCTCTTCTATCTCTCAGAAGTGCACATCCCACCTGAAAATCCCCATCATCTTCCCCCCAAGCTCAGTTTGGGTGTCCCGTCTGCCAGAAAGCTACTCCGGGACAGCACAGATCACCCTTGACCTTGCTCATGCCTCCGTGGAAACCCTTCCCACCGCGCTGTTCATTCGGGTGTGGCTCCCTCGTCTGGAGCTCCCAGAAACTGAGGTCCCTGCATTTTTCCGTGGCTGCGTCCCAAATGCCTAGCATAGAATCTGGCACATGGGAGGTGTGAAGTCCTTGTTTGGATTTCTGAATGAATTATTCAGTGAATGCTGCCTCTTTGTTGTTTCCTAAGTGAGGCTGGAGTAAGAGAGAAGGAGAAAGTGATTGACCGAGAACTTGCTAGGTGTCTGCCACTTGGTCCGTGTGGCCTCTCAGGAAAAAGAGAGATACCCGGGCTCTACTTCCACCTCCAAATTGATCACCTATCAAGATATTTACTCCCCACTCAAAAGAAGCAAGTTCTCACTGTCAGATAGACTTTGACACCACAAGTCCCTGCATCTGTACCTTTCCTTGTATCTATATCTACATCCCTATCTATACGTATAAGTTATTCTATATCTGTAATATCTTTCATCTGGATCTCATTTCAGCTTTGAGTTGCTCACAATAGCAAACATTTGGAAACTACTTAAAGATCCATCATCAGGGCCCCAGTTCCACGCACTGCAGTGTATTCAAATACTAGAATATTCTGAAACCATGAACATAAATGTGGTCATTTATTGACATGGGGAAGGGAGCCAGCCTTCTGGGGACAGGACGGGGATGCACGTGTGCAAACCGTGGCGCTTCATCTAGAAATGCACACATGCGGAGAGGTGTTTAGAACCGATTCAGCCAAGTGTTAAGAGTGGTATTCCTAGGCGGTGTAGACTTTTCTGCTGATTTTTGCTTAGAAATTTCCATTCTCCTTAGCATTTTTAATATTAATTATGATTTTCCCCCAAAGCAATAAACTGATTGTAAATGCCTTGCCCTGGCATCCACCTTGTCCCCTGTCTCCCGTTCAGTTGCCAGAGCTTTCTACCAGGTGTCCCAATCCCCGGCCACACCTCCCCAGCACGTGATGGACTGGGTCTGGGCCGAGCTCTCCCAATTTAGCAAATTCATACTCTGTTCGTGTTTTCAGTCTCAGGAGTCAGGGCCCCTTGTTGAGCTGGATTTAGCAAATATTTGATCCTGAAACAGGTTCATCAAAAGTTCGAATGCAAAATTGCCACAGAGAGGATCTAGATTCAGGCTCATTCTGTGCAGATGGGGAAACTGAGGTCCAGGGGGACACTGGAAATAGCAGGGAGTCGGAGGCAGACATGCTGGGTCCGAACCCTGGCTCTGCCACTTCCTGGCTGTGTGACTTTAAGACAATGCTCATACCTCCCTGTGCCCACCTGCCCTTTCTTCTCCATTAAACCTGCATAATGATGGCAACAGGTCCTTTTGAGGATTAAACATGATAGTGGCCAGGCCTGAGCTTTTTGCAAATGGAAAAACACTAGCAGGATTAGAACTGTCACCGTGAACTTGAACCAGTTTCCCCACCTACAGGAAAAAATATATATATATGGATCATAAAAATGGCAATCCGCAGAATGCAGGGCTCTGGGCTCTGGAGAGGCAGATGCCACTGTCATGTGGTCTCAGATGTGAAGTCCCTCCTGCCTGGCCCAAAAGGACAGGGGCACGTTCTCCCAGGCTGTCTCTCTGGGCCTAGTGCACCAGGAGGGCCATTTCTATTCAGCCCAGAGCCTCTTGTAAGCCAGGGAAGGTGGGGAGGGGAGGCTGCAAAAGAGAAGCGAAAAGCAACTCCAGGTCAGCAGGACGGCTGGCCTGGGGCCCAGTCAGGGGGAACCTCTCTGGAAAGGGCTCCCACCCAGCCGGCTCTCCCACAATGCACCAGGTGCCTTCTGCTGATAAGACCGGGCTGTGGAGCCCTGAGGTGCATGACAGGAATAGGCGAGAAATGTGTCTATTCTAGAGGGCCGTGAGAGCAAACTCTGGCTCGACGAAGAGCAGGCCGATAAGACAGAAGCAGTCAAGGCCTAGGGCGTATTTTCCCCTCCAGTTTTTTTGTTTTGTTTTGTTTTGTTTTGTCTCATGTTCCCTTCTTATTAAGGGAAAGAGACGTGGCATCCACCAGCCAGGGACGGATGAAATCTGTGCACATTTATGGAAGATGCTCAGAGCCAATTCTGAGTCGCCAACATGGAAATCCCAAGGGTGGTTTCTTGCCTGGTGTGATGTTGTGAGAAATTTTTGTTTCTTCTTTACCTTTTGCTGAATTTTCCAAATATTTTTTTGCTGTGACCAAGTATTGTGTTGATCATCCAAAAAAAAAAAAAAAAAAGAGGTTGCTTTTGAATGTAAGTTTTGGGTCTCACTTCATATTGGCTCCTAAGCATGCTCACAGGAGATGAAGAGTGTGACAGTCCCCTAACGTGGTGCTGCTCGTCAGAAGATGCATGAGAAGGTCATGTGCCCCCTCACCCCAATCCACTGCAGGAGGAATATTCTGGAAAACTGTTCTGGAAAACAGCTTGCTATTTTTTCTTAGAAACTTGACATACACCATATGATCCAGCAATCTTAAATAAATCCTGGGTATTTATTATAGAGAAATGAAAACTTATCTTTACATAAACACCCATACATGGTTATTCCTAGCAGCTTTATTCGTAATAGCCTCTAACAGGAAATAACTTGGCCTTCCATGGGTGAGTGGTTCAGCAAACAATGGTACGTCCATACAAAGGAATACTACTCAGCAATGAAAAGGAGCAGACTGCAGATGCATGCATCACCTTGGACGGACCTCAGGGGCATTGTGCAGAGTAGAAAAAAAGAAAGCCAATCTTGAAGGCTTGTGTGCTATATGATTTATCTTGAAGACAGGAATGTTCAAAACTGAAGAGAATGTTCTGTATGAAAATTCTCCAAGTGACACAGGTAGAGCTAGATGGAATAGATCAGTGGCTGTCAAGCGCTAGGATCTCAGTAGGCAGTGTCTATTTAGGGTTGAAGGATGGAGTTTCTTTGGTGATGGAGTGGCCTGTATCTTGTGCATGGTGGCAGTCACTCAAATCTATATGTGTGACAGAATTTCACAGGACTATTTACCAAAAAAAAAAAAAAAACAAGTTCACATTAAACCAGTGAAATCCACTTTAGGTCATGTTCAAGTTAATAGTGTTGTACTAAAGTCGATTGTCTGGCTTTGCCCATTTTATTATGGTTACGTAAGATCGTGCCATTGGGGAAAGCTGGGTGAAGCGTACATAGGAACCCTCGGAACTAGTTCCACAACTCCTCATGAACCATTAACTATTTTAAATAAAACAGTATTAAGAACAAAAATTTTTAAAAATATTTTTAAAAACTTATGTCTAGAGGACCTTAGAGGTGGTGGAGAGGAAGATGAGGATTATTCAAATGAACCATAAGATGTGGTTCATCATCCCACTGAACTGTCAGCAAAGTCACAATTAGTGATCATCAGCTGAAGTGCCAGAAGGTCCTGGAAATGTCACCAACAATAGCTGGTCATGTTCTCCCAGTTGACCAATTGCTATTCCCACCCTAAATCTTAAAATGAAAAAAAAATCCAGCATCCCTCTTAAGCTAATGTCAATAGCAGAACTGACCAGGGCTTGAGATTATGGTGTCAAGATCCAGGAAAATCTGCATTGATGCGGGCTATTACACCAAATTGTTGTGTGGCCTCAGGCAAGTTTATGGTCCTAACTTCTCTGAAGAATTTATTATTAATATAAAAATGGGGTAAGGGGTGCCTGGGTGGCATAGTCGGTTAAACCTCTGACTCTTGGTTTTGGCTCAGGTCATGATCTCAGGGTCATGAGATCGAGCCCTGCATTGGGCCGTGCGCTCAACTCAGAGTCTGCTTCAGACTCTCTCTCTCCGTCTGTCCTTCCCCACCACTCTTTCTCTCTCTCTCAAATAAATAAATCTTTTTAAAAAATGAAGTGAATCAGGATTTTTTCAGATTCAAGTGGCAGAAACCCAACTCAAATACCTTGAGAGACAAGGAATATATTAGCTCACAGAACTGTAAAGTTCAAGGATCCTAACTTCAGGCATGGCTGGATCTAGGTGGTCAAAAGGGTGCTCTCAGGACTATTCTCTCGTTTCTGCTCTGATTTCTTTGTGTTTGTTTCATTCGTAGGCAGGACCTTACTTCACAGTAACAAAAAGAGTGCGAATAGCTCCAAGCCTATGTCCTCCTAGTTTAGCAATTGTCATTGAAAGAACATCCCTTTCTCAATAGTTACAGCTCAAGTCCTGCAGTTGAGCCTTATCTCTGGCGTACATCACATTCCCATCCCCGTCAATCACGGACACCAGAAGAATAGAAAACACTGATTGGTCAGACTCAAGTCATAGCCAGACTCTTGCTCTTTAGCAGGCAGAGAACATGAGGATTGCAGAACATGTCAGAAGCACATGGGGACTTTTTTTTTTTTTTCCTGGAAGAAAATCAATATATCTTTAGCAGAAAGAAGGAAGAATGGAAGCCAGGCTGGTAAAACCAACAGATGTCCAGCAGAGAGGAAAATAGCATCCTTATGAGGATAAAATATTACATGAGACAGCTCATGCAAAGCACACACAAGGTGGCAGGTGCTTATAAGGAGATTAACAAAGAGGTTTTCTTCATCATCTCTGGTCAGCGTTGCTGATGAGAGGAATCAGGTACGTTCGAGATTCCAGCTGGCTTTGCCATTTTGCACCAGCTACAGCTGCATTTCGGACCAGTCCCTCAGAAACACCAGGCTGCCCTTCTTACTGAGCATGCCATAATCCTAAGCCTCTTTCCATTTGGTCCCGATCTGAGACTGTGTCTTCCCTACCAGACTACCTGCCTTCAGAGAGTCTGATTCCTTCCTCGCTCTAAAAATCAGACCCAGTCAGCGTTAATGGCGGTATGTCAGGCACGATGCTAGACATTCTTCATTGTAATTGTTGCCCCAACCCAGGACGGATGGCGTTGCTCCATTTGGCAGGTGAGCAAACTGAGTTTCAGAGGGGGCCAGCACATGGTTTGGAAATGACAGAGCTGGATCTCAAACCCAAAGGCTCCAAATGCCTCTTGCTTCAGAAGAAAGCCCGTCAGGGTCCCCAAGATTTCACCAGGGAAATTCACCTGGCACAGCAGACCTAAGCACAGAACTTCCCTCCACCTGCTCCCCGGGATTCCTCATTCCTGTCCTAATGGGGTTCCTGTTTCTCTCGCTTTTTATGATGCTGACCTACTGGAGGCCAGGGCATTAATAATACCATAAACCAAGCTGAGGTGGAGAAATAGCAGCACGATCACTTCCTCTGCTCCATTTACACCAAGCCCAGAAATAGCACTCGATCCTGTACGCCAGGCTGGGGCAGGGGCACCCACTCTCCTGGGGCTGAGGAACCCTTGCTCTTGCCTAAGACATTATTAAAATAAAGTCCGTGTTTATTCTGCCCAGCAAGCTGGTGGAATGCAAACCAAGAAGTATCTTTTTGGTGGCTAGATTAAGGGTTTCGGCCAAGGAAGTCTTCCCGTCTCCCAAGCTAGGCACACACGTTCTCCACTCATTTTCTGTCCTTTCAACTCATACGCACAGGCACGCAGGCACGCACACACGCATGTCTGTGCGCTCTTTTCTTCCTCTTCATTAAAGTGATACAAAAATCTTCTTTTGTTTATTTTCATCTTTTCCATCTTTTTTTCTGGGAAGGTTGGCTGCTATTGGCTTATTCTCTGTGTGAATGTGTGCATGTATGCATGTGTGTGTGTTTCCTGGTCATTATTTTTCCCAACTGCATCTCCACAAAGAGTTGAAATTCAACCACGTTTAGCAAATAAATAGTGCCAGCATCACATTTGTTAAATTCGGAGCCTGTTGTCAAGATCAGCCTGGCTGCTGGGTGCCCTGTGTGGGTCTTGAGAGAAACGGAATAATTCACCCGGCCAGGTTCTCAGGCTGAGCTAAGAGCAGAGTATGCATTCCATGGTCTCTGCAATGCACAGATTTCCTGGGTGTCTTTGTTTCTTGGTGTAGTTAAAGTTGGACACCCGGGACAGTGGACATGTTTGGCTCAAACCACCTCACTTGGCCACTTCTGATCATTTTAAGAAAATTTCAAGAGCTGGGATTTACTGAGGACCTACTATGTGCCCACAACTGTGTGAGAGCCAGGGTCCACACCAGATCTACTTTTCCAGGGGTGATTCACCTAGAACTTGATATAAAACCAGCTATACAAGGAGCTCTTGGTAATAATAGCAATAATGATAGATAACATTCATTTGCATACTCTATCCTAGGCAGTATGCAAATCGTTACATAGTATTAATATTTTGTAAATTAATATTAGATACTTAGTATTAATGTTTTTGTCTTAATGAAAAGTATTTCGAGCACAGAGACAAGAATCCAGAAAATATAACGGACACCAGCTTTGGGAAATCTTAACCTAATGCTATACTTGCTGCAGATCTTTTTCTTCTGGAATGAGACATTACAGATAGAGCTGAGTCTCCTGTGTGCCCACCCTGATCCCAGTTTTGTCTCCAACCCTCCTACCAGGAGCCTAAATTTGGAGTTTATTACGCCAGTAGACGCTTTTAAATGTTTATTACATGATTGTGCGCCCATAAACGTGACATCATGTCGTTCGCGCAGATTTTTAAACTTCTCAGAAATGGTATCTAGCTGAACACATTCTGGATCTTGCTGTTTTCTTCCCACTGTGCGTAGATGATCACATCTGATCCTCACAATGGGCTTAAGTGTCTGGTACCATTTTTACAGGTGAGGAAGCTGAAACACAGAGGGGATAAAATGATTGGAACCTACACGTCCTAAAGCTAAGCACATGTCTAAACAGTGACTCAGCAGTTCTACTCCTGAGTGCACACCCAAAAGCAACAAGCATTTTGGGGGCACGCAAGACTTGCGTAAGAATAGGCGAGCCTGGGTGACTCAGTCAGTTAAGCGTCTGCCTTTGGCTCAGTTCATGATCTCAGGATCCTGGGATCGAGTGCTGTGTCGGGCTCCCTGCTCAGCAGGAAGTCTGCTTCTCCTTCGCCTTCTGCCCCTCCCCCTGCTTGTGCTCTCTCTCTCTCTCTCTCAAGTAAATAAATAAAATCTTAAAAAAAAAAAAAGACTTGCGTAAGAATGTTCCTAAGATCTTTTGCATGAGAGCTGAAAATTAGAGACAACCCAAATGTCCATCAACAGGAGAATGGATAAGCATACTGTGGTGAAATCACACTGTGGAATAGTACACAGCAATGAAAAAGAATGAGCTTGCAAGGCCCCGCAACAGCATGGACGCATCTCATAGATGCAACACTAAATGAAAGAAACTGGACAGAGAGCCTATTGTATGGCCCCATCTGCACGGGAGTTCGAAAACAGGTGACAATAGGGGTCAGAGCAGTGATGACTTTGAGGGCGGAGGGCAGGATTGACTGGGAGGGCCGTGGTGGGAGCTTCTGGGCTGTTGAAAGTGTTCCACACCCTGATCTTGGTGGTGGTCACACAAGGGTCTGCCTATGTAAAAAATCTTCTGGCTCTGCATCTAGATTTATGCATTGTGTTACGCGTGCTCCATACCTCCATGATGATGATGATAAATCACGTGTGTGGAGTCATAGGGATCGTCTGCAGCAAGGTCAGTTTGGACCCAGACATTCTGAATCTGTGCACTTGACCATTACTCTGAATATTTATGAAGGGAATGTGGAGGGGCAGCTAGAGTTCCCTGCTCAAGTTCACACACTGAGCAAGTAGAAAAGGTAGGATGTGAATCTAGTTCTGTATGACTCCCACATCCATCCCTCTTTCCTTTGCGTTGGGCCACTTCCAGGCAAAGAGCCGGGGCTTTCTGGACACCCTGGTCTCCATCGGGGTATTGAAGACTGAGTCTTGCACTCTTAGTTTAACATACTCCATTTCCAGAACATGTTCACATCCAGGATGTTTCTCATTGCCTTAAGCCTGCTGGGCACACACAGCAGAGATGTTTGTGTTCATCACACCCATTTCACAGATAGAGAAATGGAGGCCCCCAGTCAACACACTCCAGATGACCAGATCCCCAGTACCTGTGAGGTATGCGGACAGGGCATGAAGCCTGAGGTCAAGCAAATCAGATCCAGCGGAGAATCTCAGCGGGGAACCTGGGCCAGCCATCACTCTGTGTCTTGGTTTTCTCATCTGCCAAGCGGGCATCACACTCTAGGCTCTGTAGGATAATTGTGACTCTTAAAGTAAAGAAATGACTGTATAGGGCATGGCAGTGTGCTTGGCCAGTCTCTTTTCTTGACTTCTTGGCTCCTCTTGCGATTCAAGCTTCCTTGTTCTTCGCTTGGAGAACAGGTTGACCTCTGGGCTTTCTTGCTGCTTTAAGATTCTATGATTTATGGCACTTTATGCAAATGTCGATTAAGCACTCAGTTCTGCATACTGCAGAGAAAAAGGAGGGGCGATGGGCTGCCATGGTCCCTAATTTCAAATGGGTGTCAATAATTTTGGCAGGGAAATGACCAGTGGCAGGTCAGCTGTCTCTTGCCTTTCCTGAAACATCCTGGGGCCACAATTCACTCCTACACCCACTCGTGCAGGATTCGGAAGGAATGGTGCAGCTTACAATTGGATGGTCTTGCACAGGGGACCTGGGCATTGGAGAGTCATCCCCTAGGACAGCCACATTCTGTAGCTGGCCTTTATTGAATGTCCTACTCCGTATTGGCCTCTAAAACCAAGAGAAGAAACAGAGCCTCCACCTCACAAAGCTACATAAAAATAACCTTCAAATGGGCATCTATAAAAGTGGGGCTGGTAATTATTCGGATCTAGTTAACCATGCAACAAAGTGGAATAAACGCAGCTCCATTAACCTTATTTTAAAAGCACTTTTTGGTGATTCATGTTTATTACACTGTTAACATTTAAAAGAGTGGACGCCCACCAAAGTTCCTGCCTTGGAATCTGGTACAGAAGAAAACACACATTTGTAAGAAAGAGGAGGATATCCAGCGAAGCTCACTTCTCTTCTGTCAGCCCCTGCCCAAAGGGACCTCACTAGTTATTCACTGCTTCCATCTACAAGCATTTACTGAGCACCTACTATGTCTCGGGTATGTGGCCAGGTACTGGGGCTACAACGGTGAACAAGACGGCAATCGGCCCAGGGAGCCGGAGGTCTGATGGGGCAAGACTGGAAGAAGCAATCACTTCTACTGTGATCTGGGCTCCTGATCAAAATCTCCACCTGGGCAACTTCCAAACTATAAAGCCCAATCCTCATCACACTTTGATTTCCTGGCTTTTAGCATTCGTCCACAGTGGCCGCCCGAACCTGCTAATCCATGATGACTGCAAAACACTGATTTTCTAACTACGTTATTTCTTTACATTTATTAATCGGCTGCCCACTGTAGAGAGGAGCTGGGCCTTCTCCTCTGTGTATCCATCCATTGATTATCAGAATGGATTCTCGTTTAGCCTGTGGTCTATAATCCACTACTAAGTTCAGAAAAAAAAAGATGGAGAAACTCCTTGGGATGAAATAATCAGACATCTGGGAGAAACTCAAGAAACGTGACATCTAAAGGCAACGTGCGATTTGAATTGGGCCTAGCCCTGGCAATGCAGACGGGGAAGTAGTTATAAAGGACATTATTGAGGCAATTGGTGGAATTTGAATCGGGACCGTGGGACAGGTCAGTGTGTAAAATCAACAGTAGATTTCCCGATTTCGATCACTGTACTGTGGTTATGTACGAGATTGCTCTTGTTCTCAGGATATACTCACTGAACTATTTAATAGTTGGGTGACCAACCGTGCCAGTTTGCTCACGACTCTGAGAGGCTTCCCAGGGTGTGGGATCATGGTGCCAGAACTAGGAAAATTTTAGGCAAGCCAGGACAACTGGTCACTCTGGAGAGGGGCGTCAGGACTGCAACTTACCTCAAATGGTTCAGGGAAAAAAAAACTATATATATACATACACATATACTATATATATATAATGTGTAACATGTATATTTAATATATATGATATATACAGTGTACATCTGCCTAATCTACCATCTATCTATACAAATACATATATATGAATATAAAAATTTAGTGAGAAATTCAAGAAATATGAGAAAAGGCTTACACTTGGTGAATCTGGTAAAAAATTAACAGAACCCCTTTGTACTTGTATTAGTTTCCTAGGGACTACTTTGCTATAACAAAGTAACACAAACCAGGTGGCTTGGAACAACAGAAATGTATTGTCCCACAGCTCTGGAGGCTAGAAGTCCAAGATCCAGAAGTCAGCAGGGCCCAGCTCCCTCTGAAACCTGGAAGGGAGGCTCCTTCTTTGCCTCTTCCAGCTCCCAGTGTCCCCAGATGTTCACTGGCTGGTGGCGACATCACTCCCGCCTGTACACAGCCTCTCCTTGTGTCTGCACATCATCTTCCCTCTGTGCATGCCTGTCCTGTGTCCAGATTTCCCTTTTCCATGCAGACACCGGTCTTATTGGATTGGGACCCACCCTAACGACCTCATTTTAACCTGATTACCTCTGTAAAGACCTTATTTCCAAATAAGGTCACATTCTGAGGGACTGGGATTGGGACTTCAATATCCCTTCTTGGGGAGGGGATATAATCGCACCCATTATCAGTCCTAGTCTAGCAACTTTTCTCTAAGTGTGAAATAATATCAACATAAAAGCTCTAAAAGTTACACAGATTGGATGATACCACTTGCCTTCTTTAGATGGTTGGTGGAGTCCCCCCACTCATAGGATAAGTGTCCACAAGCCCTGCATGCTCTTGACCATAGAAGGCAAGGCCCCAGGATGGGTCAGTTTAGGAGACTTTGATAAAAGGACTATCTCCAAGGATGGAGAACCACCAGGGCTAGCCATAGTGAGGAGCTGCCACCCCTAGGGCTGGAAAGGCAAGGGAGGGAGACGTTGCCAGGACCTGGGGAGGGTCCCTGACAGGTGCTCTGCCAGCAGCTTCCTTATGGTGTCCCTGCAGGGAGGAAGCTGGAGGAATCAATGCCCCCACGTCAGACTCCTCCACCCCCTCCCTCTACAGCTGGCTCCCCAGTGGCTGATGAACTTGAAGTCAGTGATGCTGTCAAAGACACAGAGTGACCGTCCCAGCTACTGAGCCCCATGGGGCAGGGTGGAGACCAGGCAGGAGTCATGAAAGGTGCCTTGTCTGACTCGTGGCCCTTGACACTTGCACTTCTTCTGCCCACCAGACTCTCCCACTCCATCCCCATCTCCCACCTTGATCTCCACTCATAACAAGCTACCCCACTGTCCCCTAGCCCTTAGCAAAGTTGTCAACAGCTCAATGCTGTGTGCCCATCCAGAGCATGAGCCCCACCAGGGCGGGGAGTGTGTGTCTGCTTTGTTCCCCACTGCGACCCCCTCAGATAAGGTCCAGCACACAGTAGATGTCCAATAAGAGCTGTTCAATGACTAACAGAATGGAAGGAGAAGACTTGGAAGTTACCCAAAGCAAATGGCAGAACGGGGTCAATACCCAGATTTCCCGATGCTCATGCTGGTGCCTGCAGCACCCACTCCCCCCACCTTACCGCCTTCATTTTTAGAAGGTTCACTTAGGGGTCCCTTCAAAAAGCACTCTCTACAAATATGATTGCAGAGTGATTCAAACAGCAACTGCTCCAAAGAAGAGGATGTGCTGTCTTTTTCTTTTATAAAAGGTGAAGTGTTTATGAGTGTAAATCCGGGCTCAGTTTGAGCATCTTCCAAGAGAAGAAACCAGAACCTTCTTGGGAAGGGAATTGGAGAACACAGGTTGCCATGTAGGTTGATCAAGAAATAAATATGAGCAACATGGAGAGAAAGTCTTTAACTGAAGGATACTTAGAATTTATAACTATGAAGATGATCGAATTCTCACTTCTTTCCCTCTATAGAATTGGCCCTGTACATGTCAGGAAAAATGAGCCAATCCATATAAGATGCATAGTGTAGATTTGGTTGTTAATCCTTAATATATAATTTAAAATGCTGATTCCATGGCTGGAATGGTGGAGGGAGCCAGATGGTGTCGTCTATAAAGACCGCGGTCAGAAGACTTCCAAGTAGAGGTTGGGAGGAGGCTTGGTTGGAAGGTTCTATTCAAAGTGTGGTGTTGTGAACCCACAGCATAAGCATTCTGGGGGTTAGAAACACAGATTCCAGGACCCTCAGAGGTATAGAATCGGCATCTTTACTGTATCAGGACCCCCAGATGATGCGTGTGCATCTCACAGTTTTGAGAAGTGCCGGCCCACAGGACAGTTTCCCATCAGCCAAGGGAGACTTTAGAGACTTTATAGCTCCTGACATCTCTGATTCTATACTTCCTCTGTCTCTTCCTCTCTGGAGCCTTTGCCTTAAGAACCACCATGAGGACATCACCAGGTAGCCCTAGTTCCAGACACATTCACTTTGGGGCAAATAATCCAGCCCAGAGCTAAAGTGAGATCACTTTATAGTCACCGTACTGGCAAAGCAGATAAAAGACAATTCAGACCATTTTATAATGGCCACTAGCCCAGTTGAGGAGGGAAGATTGACTTCCCTGGAGAATGACAGCTGTGGAATGTAGAGGGAATTAGGGAGAAGAATGCAGATTCAGGAAACCAGTCTTTAGCCACCTTTCAATGAAATAACTCGTTCAGGAAAAATTACTATTTTTTTAAAGATTTTTTAATTTATTTTTTTGACAGAGAGAGAGACAGTGAGAGAGGGAACACAAGCAGGGGGAGTTGGAGATGGAGAAGCAGGCTTCCCGGGAAGCAAGGAGCCTGATGCGGGGCTCGATCCCGGGACCCTGGGATCATGACCTGAGCCAAAGGCAGACGCTTAATGACTGAGCCACCCAGGTGCCTAACATGAAGCTGTTGCTGGCATTATTATGTTTCAGAGACATGGATGTCTCAGAGATGGGCTGGGTTTTGTGTTGCATGCCTGGGCTGCTGAACTCTCTCCCGGCTCGTTCATAAGAAATCGAGACTTTAAAAAAAAAAAAAAAAGAAGAAGATAACAGGAGGGGAAGAATGAAGGAGGGGAAATCGGAGGGGGAGATGAACCATGAGAGATGATGGACTCTGAAAAACAAACTGAGGGTTCTAGAGGGGAGGGGGGTGGGAGGATGGGTTAGCCTGGTGATGGGCATTAAAGAGGGCACGTTCTGCATGGAGCACTGGGTGTTATGCACAAACAATGAATCGTGGAACACTACATCTAAAACTAATGATGTAATGTATGGTGATTAACATAACAATAAAAAATTAAAAAAAAAAGAAATCGAGACTTTCCTAAGCTCCTCCTTTTTCTCCTGTGCAAAATGGGTCAATTACCAATACTTACCCCGTGGGTTGCTGATGGTGTTAGCCAAGATAATGCATGTAAAAATGCAATGCTCCAGGCATACAGCAATAATTTTTTAAAAATAATAATTTAGTGTTAATACCATCCGGTGTATGGTTGAGGGGGACTTGGAACTCTGTGTGCCTGCGGTTTTGTCGTCTTGGGGGTAACCATCCACGCATAATGGAGATGACACTCCTCATCCTTATCTGTGACCAGGCTTATTTCACATCACTAAAGGGGCTCATGCAGAAATCTGGGGTCTCCTGAGAGGTGTACCATGTCAGGGATACAGATATGTGGTCATGAAGTTGATACTTACCCAAGGATGTGATGAGCATAGGAACAGAGAGATGTACTGGCTATGGGGGGATGGGGACCCATCTCATGGATGCCAGGAAGGGAGGTTTGGGATGGGGACAGGGGTGGGAGATGACACTGCAGGGCTCAATCCCACCTACACCGTGCTCTCCTAGCCCAATTATTCTGACCTTCTTTGAATTTCTGAGATGTACCAAATTCTTTCCAACCTCAGGACCTTTGCACATGCTGTTTCTCTGCCTGGAATACTCAGACCTATCTCTAAACACACACACACACACACACACACACACACACACATATTTTACTTCTACCAATTTTACACCTATTCATCCTCCAGGTCTCAAACTTATCACTTTCTATGACACTCATTCCTTGACTCCCCAGGCTAAGCCTCTTGTCATTTATCCCCAGAGGATCTGTCCTTCACTTTCCTTGCACTTTGTATACTAGTCTATTAAAATCTATTTATTTTATAATTCATTGCTCAAAGTCACGAAGACAATTCTTTGCCTAGTTCATTTCCGCAACCCTACATCTTAGGACAGAGCCTAACACAGAGCTATCGCTCAAGAAATATTTGCTGCCTAAATGAATGAGTGATTGTTTTAACAGTTTGACTCTGGAAAACTCCCTACTCAAGTTTTTGTTTCTTTCGTTCTGATTAAAACAGGAATAATAGCAACGGTTAGCAATCATTAAGGACTTGCTGTATGCCTGGAGTATTGCATTTTTACATGCATTATCTTGGCTAACACCATCAGCAACCCACGGGGTAAGTATTGGTAATTGACCCATTTTGCACAGGAGAAAAAGGAGGAGCTTAGGAAAGTCTCGATTTCTTCTGAACGAGCTGGGAGAGAGTTCAGCAGCCCAGGCATACAACACAAAACCCAGCCCATCTCTGAGACATCCATGTCTCTGAAACAGAATAATGCCAGCAACAGCTTCATGGCTGTTAAGTTGGTTATTTCTGCCTGGTACCTAGTGAGCATCACTACACACTTGGATGGGGGCTCCCCTGGCTTTGAATTTCCCAAGCAGAATCCCTGGCAGACTCCCATGCTTTGAACTTGCACGGAGTGATAACCATGAATCACCCCAAAGATTCCAGGACACAAGCAAGTTGGCTTCCCCTGGCAGCCCCGTTGTGCCAGGAGACGCTGGGTACGGCCACCACATCGGTGATCCCAACTGCCGACAGAGCCTGGCGCGCAAGGGCCCTCCTGCCGACCTCACTGAAAAGATCAGTAAATTCAGCAGCCAGCGAGTCTGGCTTTCCCACTTGCTGTCCCTAAATCTCTGTCCAAGTGGCAGGACTCTGGCCCAGCTGCCCTGTCTGGGCTCATTTGCTCCAGAGGAGAGCGGTGCCAGGGACCTCCCAAGGGTTGGCGGGGACTTTGTTTTTCCCACCCAGGGGCCGTGTCAAGAGCGGCTCCTCCTTGGCTGCCTGGCTCAGCTTTGCTCAGACACAAGCTGCAGGCACCAGGGGGCCTGGAGGGGACCCCAAAGTTCCCCACTCATTAAGTTGCCCTGGCTGGCTGAACTCAGGGTTCTGGGACAGCCCTTTGGGATCATGTCCAGGTGCCTGGCTTCCCCTGGGGCCTCGAGGAATGGGCTTCCAAAGTCGCAGACAGGGCCGTCAGGGGGCCCGGGGTCCAAACGAGGGCCAGGATGCCTTGGACAAGTCCCTTCACCCTCCAGGCTCAGTTCCCTTGTCTTCACATTGGGATAACACCAATATCCTCCTGGCTAGGGTATTCTGAGGATTAAGAGATTCATGAATTCTTGCCATAGTAAATAATGAGTGCCTACTGTATACCACGCAATGTGACGACACGTCTGACATACCCCATTTTGTTCTCGGAACCGAGGTGGAAAGTTGGGGTTTTTTTACTCCCCATTATTGAAAAGTCATAACTAAAACTCAGAGAGGTAGAGTAACCTGGCCAAGGTCACACAGCAGAGCTAGAATTCAAACCAGGCCTGTCTGATCCCAGAGGCTGAGAGTTTGACACGCTGCAAAACCCCTAAGCCAGGTTCCCAACCACAGCTGGCCGTACCCCTTCCCTGAGAGCATCGTAGGCTGAGCACTGTTACTTGCATAAGAATCACGATGGTGACAGTTTCGTTTATTGAGACCTGACCATAAGTCACGTGCTGCTACATGGATTCCTTCCTTTATATACTGTAGTTACGGTTTGTATTTTGATCCCATTAGGTTGATCTGGACCAGTACATGAAGCATTTTCAAAACAGACAAAAGATTCTGAGCCACAGTCCATAGGGAGCCATAGCAGGTCTGCACGTGAGGCTCTGACGTGATCAGGTTGGCCAGTTCTGAATATAGCTCCAGCTGCTGAGATCAAGATGGATAACAGAGAGAGACAGAGGCTGGAGGCAGGAAGGCCAGTGTGGAGGCTGGAGCAATAGAAAAGGATGGAGGCCAAATGCAACCCTTTGTTCTTTCTCTCTCCCCAGGACAGTTTGCCTCACAGAGGACTGGCCTCCCCTTTAGCAGCACCTCGGCCCCTGGGGCCCTGTCTTCCATCAGCCGGCTTCTCCCAGCTCAGCTCCCCGCCGGTCCCCGGGCTTAGAGCATTCTACTCAAGGCGGGCTAGGAGAAACTCTGCTCATGTATTCATTCACTCATTCATTCATTCAAAACTAGTTATTGAGTACCACTGAGTGAACAGCATAGAACAAGAGACCCTAAGGGTCAAGCTGAGAATCAGGAACATGGGGCTCAAGTCCTCCTTCTGCCCTGAACCTGTGCAAATCCTACCTTTCTATGTCCCCTTGTCCTGTTCTGTGAAATGGAGATTACGTTCCAACCACAGCGGTTTGGGGAAATACAAGGAGGTGTGGATGAAGCAGCTGGTGGACACTTGGCTCTTGGGGACTTTTAGGGCTTCTCACTGAAGAGGCATAGAACATGGCAGTCGGGGTGGGGGGAGTGCGGGTGCAAGGAGATAGAGCTGTGGGTCTAAGTCTGGTTCTTAACCAGGGGTCACCTGGCCCCCCAGGAATAGTAGGAGACGTTTTTGGTTTTCACAGCTCTGGGGGTGGGGCTGTTGCTGGTATCTAGCAGGCAGGGGCCAGAGATGTCACTACATAGCCTACAATGCACAGCACAGCCCCCATCACAAAGAATGGCCTGGTCCTAAATGGCATCCTAAATGCCCGGAAGCCCAGGATGAATTAAGTATTTCCCCCTCTGGGCTGTGAAGAGGGGTCCCAGGTCCCAGTGCTCAGCCTGCCTGTGCAGGGAGCATGCCCAGCTCCGACAGGAGCAATCAGCCCCCAGTGCCGACCGCTCTGTGTGGGGCTGGGTACCCGCGTGGACCATGCTAACTCATCCCTCTGTTGTGACTACAGCCCTCCCCTGCTCCTGCCCCCCCCCCTCCTCTATCTGACTGGGACCCGCCATGGTGCCTGAACCTGCTGGGAAGTTGCCCCAAGCAGCTATGTGATGTCCTCCTTGTCCCCCCCAACAGGGGCTGTTGGGGGCCGGGATATGGCTCCTTGGGGAGTCATGTGAGTGAGGACAGAGGGGTTGGCTCCTCCAGGGTAGGAGGGTCCCCAGATTGAGTCTCTTTGTCCATCCAAAGTTAGCACCTCCTGGCTGCTGCCAGCCACTGGGGGCTCATGACAGAGCCTGCGGGTCTGATGACCTTTCTCCTTTATCTCTGCTGTCACTTGACAGAGCCAGGGACACACAACTGGTCCCCAGCTGGTGCACAACACCCCTTCTCACATGCCCTAAAAACTAAACTAAGCTTGCCTGAGGTAGGGCTGTGGGGAGAGCACCTAGTACACAGTACTAGCCGGGCACACAGTAGGTACTCAATAAATACCCACTCAGTGAATGAAAGAATGCACACAGGGCATGTGAGGAGGCCTGATTTTTAAACTCAGCTTTGCATCTGCCTTGCCATGTGGCTTTGAGCAGCCACTTTGCGTCTCCAGACCTTAGTATACGGGTCTGTAAAATGGAGCTTATCCTTTACCGCTGAACACATCCTGAAAGGAAGACAAAAGCCTTTGGAGTCAAGCAGGGAGGGGGCTGGAGCTGAGACTATCTTTGTGAAATAAGCCACGAAACCACATTTGTCATTTCTCATTTCTCGTTTCTCGGGTTTTTTTAGCATCAACTCCAGAAAGGCTACAGCAAGCGAGCTCTGTCACCTGTATTAGTCACTAATGCTGCGTAACAAATTACCCCCATGCTGAGCAACGTAAACCAACCCGCCTTCCTTACCTCAGAGTTTCTGAGGGTCAGGACTCCAGGTGGGGCTTAGCCAGGTGGTTCTGGCTCAGGGCCTCTCCTAAGATTGTGAGACAGTGAGATCACCACCATTTATTTTCCAGATGAGGAAACAGAGAGATCACACAGCTGGTAAAAGATGGAGTTGGGTTTCATCCTGAGGAGTGACAGGTTTCCAAAGCCCTGGGACTTCCCACACCACCTTCCTCAGAGCCAAAGATGGAGAGGAAAGGGGCATTGGGTCCAGCTTCCTGTTTGTTATTCTAGAACCACAGAAAAGCCCAGAGTCTTCCAGTGAGGGCACTGGAAAGTACTTTGCAAGGGAAGCCCAGCTTTTGCAGAGCACGTTCCACTCACGTGCCTTTCAGCCCTGACACAGGGGGCGTACACTTCTCCCCAGTTCACAGGTGGTAGAGCTGAGACTCAGCCAGCAGGCTGGCAGCACCAGGATCTCTCGGTTCCTGAGTAGCCCCCACCCCACAAAGTGCCCCAACTCCCTTATGATGCCTGATTCATATCCAGGCCACTTCCCAAAGGCTTCTCCATCCAGGGGTCTTGTGCTCAGTAGGACAGCCTCACTGGTTAATCCTGACCCCAGCTCAGGCCCTCAAGGCATTCCTTAAGCTCCTTGGGCACCCAGTCACTTAATGACATATGTATGTATACGTGTGTGTGTGTGTGTGTATGTATGTGCACACACATATATAAATATATATATGACACGGGGGACCTTTTGAACGTCTAAGATGGGCTTAGCCAGGATTCTATTTGTGCATCTGCTGAGACCATTTTGTTCGATGCCTGCATGACCGGGGACTTACAAATCAAGGACAGAGCCTGAGTACAGAGGGTGAGGAGGGGTTTCCCGCTGGTGGTCCCATCACTATCTCTTTTGAGAAGTCTTAATCCCCTAATCAGTTTTATTAATCTCATAACAATCTTTCCAACATCGGTTACATCCTTCTTATCTTGGTTAAGCATTTTGGTGAACTCAGGGCTTCTTGTCACTTAGGGATTTTTTTCCCTGCTGCTTAAAGCATCTGCTCTTACAGATTCTCTCTCTTCTCTCTCTCTCTCCCTCACTCACTCTCTCCCCGTTCTCACTCCCTCTCTCTCTCTCTTCCCCCCTTTCCCTCTCTCTTTCTCGGTCTCTCTCTCTCCTTCCCTTGCCCCCCCTTCCTTCTTCCCTCCCTCCAGCTATGCTGTTAGAATCCAAAACCCCTTGAATTTCAGAGCAAGGAGGAACCTTTGAGACCACCCAGCATACATTTCTCATTTTATAGCAGGGAGAGTCAGGGCTCTGAGATGTTAATGGCCTCATTCAAGGCCATGCCACAGGTACGGGGCGTCCACACATGTGCATGCAGAACAACAGAAACCTTGCCGGTATAAGCATTAACCAGCATCATCTTCGTCCCGCACAAACGCCTCTCAGGTGGGTTCTGCACTAACTCCATTTTAGAGATGAAGAAACTGAGGCAGAAAAGGAAATCACCAGCCGGCAGACACAGTGTGTGAGAGGCGCAGCCGGGGAACAGGAACCCAGGCGGCCAGACTTCAGGGCGTGAGTCTCCCACCGCCAGGCTCTCTCCACGATGCCAGGTATCACTGTGCCCTCGGATCCCTCCAGCGGCAGTGGGCTGGCGCACAAATGCGGGCCAAGCAGGTCCCTTATCAAATGAAATAAAGTGTTAAAGGCTTTAGATGGGGCCGTTGCCCCTCTCTGGGGTTGGGAGCTCTGAGCCCCCCCCGATGGCGTTCCCATGGCTCAGCATGGGAACCCATGACCGTGACCCCTGTGCCACTGACCTTCAGCAGTGGCCGTGATGGTACCAGCCGGGTGTCCAGCAGCTCCTGCCGGCCACGGCCACACTCCCAACTCACAGCAGCGGCTGCAGCCATCCCATGCCTCGTTAGGTGTCACCTCCTTCATCTCTCAACTGGAAAGAGGTGTCTGCAAATAGCCATCAGCTCCAGAAGGCTTTCTGGAAATGAAATACAATGTGGGAAGCCAAGATGAAAAGCTCATAAAAGGAAGCCACTGGCGCAAGCCGGGCTTTGAACGGAGGGGCGTCCAGATGCCCATCTCTCCATCCCCTCATGCGGCCCCAGCAGCAACTGGGGGGTCTCAGACACTCAGTTGCAAGGCTACCAAGGAGGGATCTCATGCCCGATCTTCTGTGAGCTGAGCAACATCCCCTGTCCTCCTCCAAGCCCCCCAGTGAGAAGAGAGATTTGCAATCGGAGGGCACGGCTCTCAGACTGTTCCAGAATCCACAGAGACGCATACGTGGGATCCTGAAGCATGCTCTTTCCGAGTCCCTCCTGACTCGGTGTGCCTCTCCCTATCCGATGGGATCGCCTCTGTTCTCTCCCGCCCGCCTCCTGCCCTCTTTGTCTGCCTGACAAGTAGCTGGTGAGGGCGAAGATAGAGAACCAAGCACCGAACTTAGAAAATAAAAATACCCCGGTCGGCTTTATTAATCTCCTGAAATATGCTCTCCAACCACTTCCAAGCTGAAAGAGCCTGTGTTTCCGCCCTAGAACATCGTAAAAAAAAAAAAAAGTGGAAATGTTTACAAGGATGACTGGGGAGAAGTGCAGTAGATCTTCCTGGTAATGTACAAGGTGATGCAGTAATTGCTATGGAAACTAGTCATTATAATTCAGTAAAATGAGACGGAGAAAAAAAGTGAAGTTCATTGTGTTACCTATGACTGTATAGTCAGGTTCTTTACATACATTAGCATAAAATCAAGTCCCACTTTTATTCTCCGGGTTTTCGCCCGCTCTGCCTTCACAAAAGAACGTGTAGGGTTCAGCACGGATGAAGCCCTAAAGAGGAGAAGAAAATTCACTTTGCAAGAAATCTCTTCCCCCACCCCCTCCAAGTAAAATATTTAATGTTTCTGCATAATGTGTGTGCAGGTTCCGGATGAGACCGCAGCTCGTGCACAAGGAGTTTTGCCCAGCGCGTTGGGGGAATCACCTTATCTCTCTACCAGCCCTGAGGTGTGGTGGAAAGGGACATCTTCTTTCAGAAGAGATGCAACTTGCCAAATAAATAGAAAGATGCACAGTCACAGGATCTATTGCACATGTGAAGTCTGAGCATCTTGGGGAGACAATCGGAGGGAGCAGGTTCTTGTGAGGCTTTGGGAGATGCTGAGGGAGGTGGGGGGCACACCACCCCACATGAATATCCCTGCCTGTCTTCCACTAGGTGCATCCTAACCCATTTGGAAAGTTGATCTGAAGGCAAGGCAGTTGCAATCCCAGGAGTGGTGGGGGCTGCCCCAAATGTAAGGTAAGAAGCACTTACTGCTCAGATACCTATTTCTGGCAGAGGGAGATAAAGGAGTACTTTAAAGCATGCTGGGGACTGGTGAGTATGAAGATAAAGATCATTACCCCTCTTTACCAAGAGCTTGCAAACCTCTACATCACTGGGAGCCCAGAGACAAGGGACCAGAGTTAGAAGGACGTGGTCTCCTGGTGAGTAGGTTCATCTCTCTGAGCCTCTGCAGTTCTACAAGCTATTAAACTCTTGTTTCTCAGCTCCAAACCTGCCCTTCTATTCTCTGCCTTCTGGGGCCCAGGGCTGGATTTCTGCACCCTGCTTTTCTGCTGGGGGGGGGGGGGCCCACAGGCGGTCTGTGTTGACCTCTGCCCATAGGGGGTGCTAGAGAGAGACTTGAGGCAGGTTGCAGGAGAAGGGATGCACTCTCCTCCCTGTTTGCAGGCAGTTTTTGTCAGCATCCCCACCCCAGCAGAGGTTCCTCAGCCCCGCAGTGACAGGTGGGTCCAGTACAGGTCTTCCTGCCACTGATCGCCAGCCCCTTCCCTCTTCCAAAGTCTGTGCCCAAGCTCTGCATTGTTCCTCCCCAGAGCTCTGGATCATCAGCAGAATTCGGGTCCATCCTCCAAGTTTGGTCTTTCTTCTTTCCCAACTTCTCGGCTTGCTCTTTCAGCCCAAGGAGGACAGCTGCCTCCCCCAACCACTGCCTCTGTGCTTCCTAGTGTCCCCAGTTTGCCTTTCTAATTTCTCAACATTGAGCAACTGAACTGATTCCCTGTATTAAATTCTCTCCATTCGAGTACCTGGTAGAGTTTCTGTTTCTTATTTTGGGTCTCACCCTTTCTAATCCCGTCTCCACTTGGTAGTTAGAATGATCTGACAATGATTTTGATCAGGATACTGCCAGGAGGGGGTGAACTACTACTACTGACAAAGCCCCTCTCTTACCCACAGCAGACATCCTTTGGCAATCACATTTCTCCCGAGCATTGACACACCCTCAGAATCCTTCTTAACACCATGCTTCAGGACAGTACTATTCATGGCTCAGAACCAGCAGGTAAAATGGAACCTGTTTTCTAATTTCACCCTGGAATGTGACTTCCACCTCTGAGATATGACCCATACGAACTATTTGTTAATTTTTCTCCTGTCTATTGAATGTTTATTACATATCAGGCATTCTACTATCTTGTCATGTAGTATCTTCAAAGAGAAATCCCTCCAGTTCGTGCCATCTCCCATTGGTTGCTTTATATTTGTTTTTGTCCCCAAAAGCCCGCCTTGCATACTCAGATTCACTCTAACACCTAAAGAGATTCTTTTAACTGAGACTCAGTGAAGTCACCACAAAGAGTTCTTTGAGAGTGACTGAATTCTCTCCCTGGAAGGAGAACTCTACTGATATTCAGCATAATTACACAAACAAACTCCAAGTGGCACAAAGTAGAATTCTGCGATTGAATGGCTAATTATGTCCCCGTTTAGGCATTGATGGAAATCCTTCTCTGGATGTGGCTAAGAGTCACAGGCTCTCTTTGGGGGTTATCTGGAGTCTTTTCCCCAAGTTCTGCATGTAGCAATGTCTGAAGACAGTTTTGATTGTCAAAATCAGGCATGAAGTGCTATTAGCATCTCATGATTGGAGACCAGGGATCCAGGGGTATTTCTCAATACCCCACAGTGTACAGGACAGTCCTCTACAAGAATTATCTGACCCCAAATGCCAATAGTGTCAAGGGCGAGGACTTTTAGTTTTGACTCGTGTCTCCCATGTGGGCTGTGCTGACCTGGTGTAAGAATCCCCTTTTTCACTTGCAAAGAAATGTCCCTATTTGTACATGTAATTGCCAAAAGTTGGCACGAAGTAGTGAGATCTTTGCAATGACATTGCTGATGAGATCTGTTCCCTCCAATGCATTGTGCAAAATGCCCTCCCAGGACCCCAAAGTGGCTCCTTTCAATCTCCCTTTGACCCTGTGACCTTCTCTGTCACCAGCCTGGCACTCTATCCCTAGCCAACTGTTTCTGTGGTCCATCCATGCCAGGTCTCAAGACATCGGGAAGAGTCACCTCCAAGTTCAGATGAAACCGAAAACATATCTCCCATTGGCCTGACTCTTGGATACCACGACATTCCCAGTGCTGCACTAATGAGCTTCCCCCTTCCAGCTGAAGCAGCTCAAATCCTCCCATGCCCCAAATCATTCCAGCCACATTCCTCATCCTGAGGTCAAACTGCCTTGAATCTAATCAGACTTTGCATTCACCGCAGGTTCTCACTCATTAAATACGACTTGATGAAGGGATGTGCACAGATACGCAATCCCAGTTTGTCTCTTTACTCTGGGGCTTTATATATTGGCTTGGTTCGAAGTCGGAGATACAGACTTCCACATCCCCATTTTGGCAGCATCGATTTCCTTAGGAAAATGAAGGAACGGTCACATCGGATTAAATGGTGGAGGGAAAATCACAACCCCCCTGTCCCCCACCTGGTAGCAGGGCTGCGACCAGACCACCGCATTTGTGTCTAGTATTCAGTTAACTGTCGGCCAGCTTCTCCCTGACTTGATAGAGCTGATAAGTACGGGACCGTGGGATCATGAGCAATTGATGCCAGAGACCCACCGCATCCTAGCACCCCTCCTTCATCATACTGCATTTTCCAAGAAGTGAGTACACTTGAATCATGAGATTTTAGGACCAGAGAATCTTTGCAATAAAGAGTTTGAATTTTGGAGGCCAGGAATACTAGAACCGGTTTGGCGGGAGGTAGGCAGAGGGATCTTAGAATTATAAACTGTTTGGATCATAAAATCTCAGAATTTCATAACTTGTAGCTTTGTTTGCAAATTTCACATCCCCCAACCAAAGCTTCTTGGAAATAGTAAAATTGAGGAACTTGGAAGCCAAAAGCTTAAGGGAACCTCAGAGCTCCGAGTTCTTTTCCAGGCTTGAGCCACCTCTGGATTCCCTTGTCCTACCCCTTCCACCAGGAAGATTAATTGTTTCTTCTACATAGAAGAAAGTGTCCCCACCCACAGAGGGGACACTGCCTACAAAGCCATAGCAAGGAGGGGTTAACTTTCTGCCTGCAGAGCAGATCGTTGCCACCCCAGGGAAGGGACCAAACACTGAGAGTCCCCAGGAATTAGGCAGATAATGTAAGTGAGGTAATGGGTAGATCCAATAAAATAATGGGCCATTAGACTCTGAGCATTCATGTCAGGAAGACAATAGGGAGTGGTAGGGACTGTGGCAGATGGAGGATCTTTGCTTTGTAGATATAGGAGCCCATCATTACTGAGCATGCTGGGAATCTGTCCGAGATGCTGGAAATCTGTTTCCGGGTGGAAATCTTGAGATTCTTTTTCAATATTGGCAACTGATCCAAATTTCAAATGCAGTGCAGGCTGAACGGTGTAGCAAGACCAGTAAGAAATGATCAGGAAGCCCCTTTTGGCCCGCAGGCCCCCGGTTGGCACTTCCTGTAGGAGGAGGCATCAAAGGCACCAGACACGGTCCCACAAGGTGGTTTGGGAGCAAGGATCCTGCAGCCTGAGTGCGCGGTTCAGACTGTTGCCCTGCCACTTCCTGGCTCTGCTAACTTGGCCCTCTGGGCTGGATTTCCCCACCTGTAATATGGGACGTTTATCAAAGTACCTATTTCATGAGGTCATGTGAAGTCTAAATGAATGAGAATATGCAAAGTCTTTAGGAAGCACGCATTAGTTAGCATCTACCAAGAATTTCGGTAAAGTGCCTGGTACAGGTAGGGAATAGGTAAACATTAGCCGTTCATTTTACTGTTTTGCAGATCCTCATTTTTTTTAAAAAACTTAGGCTCTCCCCAGCAGTCTTGCTGGGAGAAGAAGGGCAGGCAGAGGGGCCAGAATTTGTAACTCCAGTTTGCAGATGAAAGAACTTAGACATGGAAGGGTTTTCTACTTGCCCAAGGCCACACAACAAACACATGGCAGGATTTGGCTCAGGACCCAGCTCTCAGACTCTAGCTCCCTTTCTTCCCCGACTCTGTCTGCTGTCGGAGCTCACGGCCTGACCTGGCCATGGACGCCACCCCTTCCCAGCCAGCCAGCCAGCCAGCCAGAACTCTGCCACATTGCCAGATGTCCCGCGCCGCACTCCAGACGCAAAATGTCAATGAGGTGCGTTTTTTTTTTTTTTTTTCCTAAAGAGAAAGAAAGAGAGAGAGAGAGAGAGAGAAAGGAGCAGAGGGTGGGAGAAGAACTGTTCTCATCACAAATTTCTCTCTGGCCCTCTTCCCAGATTCGAAGTTTCTGGCACAGCCGGCAAGATTCGGGGCAGGAGAGGAAGACAGGGGTCCTGGGCAGCAGTGGGGTTGCTAAGGGTCCGGAACTGGCTGGCCTGATTTCTCAGTCAGACCAGCACCCAGGGCTAGCTGCATAATTGTGGGGCCATACAAAAGGGAATGCAGAATCCCCCTGGTGCAAAAATTATTCAGCATTTCAAGAGGGTGCCAGTCGACCATCAAACCCAGACACGGGGGCCTCTGAACACAGACCTTGTGTGACTGCAGAGGTCTCATGTCCATGAAGCCAGCCCTGGACTCTCCCCCTTGTACAAGGGGTCCCCCAGTGTTACACAACAGGGGCACAAAGAGGGTTAACAGACGCCCTCCCCTCTCCCCATGTCCTGGTGAGATAAAACCACCATTGGGAGACCCAGGACAATTTTTATATAGGATTAGAAAACAAAAATCAATATTTAATTATCTGTAAGCTTTTTGTGTCACTGAATCTTTAGCACCCTAACAGGGAACACAGGCTGCCAAGGCAAAAGTAAGTCATTAAAGACGCCGGATCGCTGGCCATCCCTTTTTAGAGTCGGGCCATAAATAGAGGACATTATCAGTCCTCCCATGCTGGTATTGTTATTTATCTTTACAATCTCTATTTACCTCTATTTATAGCAGATTTCCCCCATATATTATGAGGCCAGGTTAACTTTAATGGACTTCATGAAAAGAGGTACTTAAAACTTTGGAACATGCTTATGTGGACAGATGGCGAGGTTTTCAGAAGCTATGGGGCCCAGAAGGCCGATTTGAAGGGTGTTGATTTTTTTTCTTTCTTTTTTTTTCTTTTCTTTCTTTCTTTTTTTTTTTTTTTCTTTCCCCCTTTGCTTCTTTTCTTATTGCAGACACTCTCTCCCATGAAGGCTGTCCAGGGTCCATCTTCCCTGGCGTGGTAGCCACATCCGAAGTGCAAATGGATGGGAGATAGAGCCAGAAAATCCTGGCTCTGGACCTTCACATCTCACCTGTAAAGGGTTTTTTTCAGTTGCCAAGCTGACAGCAGCATCATCCTTCCAGAGGCTGAAAGCTTTTGCCTTGCCAGGGACACCCTCACCAGGGTTACACGATCTTATTTTAGCTTTAGTCAGAGTGGGTTATAATAGTCTGTTCAACGACCTGCCTCCTCCATCAGACAGCCAACTCCTCTGGTCCGGGACAGTTTGGGCCACCTGGGGATTCACACGCCCTAGCACAATGTCCAGCACAGAGCAGATGTGCAATAACCATGAACGATGATTTTACAAGGGGGTTGGCAGAGGTAGAGAGAAAACCAGCAGTTGGCTGACCTGGGTTTGAATTTCTCCTGTGGAGCTTAGTACCTGGGGAGCTTTGGGCAAGTTAATCCACCTTTCTGAGTCTCAGTTTACTCGTCCATAATGTGGGGTTAAAAATACACTTACTTCACAGGTGGATGGAAGAAGTCAATTAAGATGGAGAGAGGGACACATAGCCCAGTGTCCAGTACCCAGAAAACATGTGCTCAGAAAATCCACAGGAGCTTATTTTCTTTCATTAATCCCAGGGGCCACACGATCTGCTTAGAACTAGTGTAAATGAGTGAAAGCGAATGAATGAATGCATGAGCGAGTGGATGTCCAGATGGATGGATGGATGGATGGATGGATGAAAACATGGGAAAAGCCTTTCTTAGAAGCAGAGCTGAGGCCCAGGAAATGTAATCTAGAGAAAGATTAGAAGCATTTTTGCTCACTGATTTTAAAAAATAAGGCAATCTAGGGGCATCTGGATGGCTCAGTCAGTTGAGCGTCTGCCTTCGGCTCAGGTCATGATCTCAGGGTCCTGGGATCGAACCCCATGAAGGGCTCCCTGCTCAGCAGGGAGTCGGCTCCCTCTCCCTCTGACCTTCCGCCTGCTTGTGCTCTCTCCCTTTCAAACAAATAAATAAATAAAATCTTTAAAAAAAATAAAAATAAAAATAAGGCAGTCTAGAAACAGAGCTGAGGATTTAGAAAAATCTGCATGTAATAAAGGTAGCATTTCAACGCAGTTGGGGAAAGATTGTTCCACAAAGAGCATTGGGACGATTATTTAACCATGAGAGAACAAAGGTAGAGGTAAATTGTTGCTTCACAGCCATTTGGCAAAATCAAGTCCCGATGGATTGGAGTTAACAGGATAGCGTAAAACTCGATGACCCTCAGATAAAAATGGGGATTGACAATTTATGACTTCAGGCCATGAGGATGTTTCTAAGTATAAAAACAAAATAATACGCTATAAAAGAAAACATAAGATTGATTAAATTCCATAAAAATCAAAAATATTTACAGGACCAAAAAATAAGAAATAAAGTACACTGGGAAAAATTATTTGCTCCACTTACGTAAGGCAAAGGGTTAATAGATACACTGTATGAAGAGTTATTGGATATTATCAAGAAAACAAAGAACAAAAGTTAACAAGAAAAAAAATGAAACAAGTATATGAATGTGGAATTAATCAAAGAAGGCATAGCAATGGCCAAATAAGCACATAACACAAGCTAAACTTCACTCACAATTTTTTTTAAAAATGTAATTTACGAGAATTTACGAAGTTACAAATGGTCAGATCAGCACATTTTTTTCCTTAATGATAACACACACTGCTCATGAGGATGTTGCAAAATAGGCATTCTTGAACATTGTGGGTACAATCTTTATAGAACACAAGAGTAAATATTTTTTGCTGTATGCCTTGAGGCTTTGTGGTCATTTATTACACAATATCTTTGTGTAAATGTTGAAAGATACACTCTTGACATAGTTACCCTGTATCAGTTTCCTCTCATTGGGAATATATATGGGTGACATTTTTTTTTTATTAGAGAACACTTAGTGGGTCCCATTAAAAGTTTAGATATGTCCACCCTTTGACCCGGCATTTTATTTCCAGAAATCTACCTTAGGGTTAACACTTACACAGGTGCTTGGAGACACAGTTTCAAGGAGGACCATTACAACATTGTTAACAATAGCATAGAAGAGGTGGGAGAGGGTGATGGGTGAAACAGATAATAGGGGATTAAGAGGTACAAGCTTCCAGTTATAAAATAAATAAGTCACAATTGAAAAGCACAGCATAGGCAATCTAGTCAACAATATTCTAATGTTATATGGTGGCAGATGGTGTCTACACTTACTGTGGTGAACACTGAGTAATGTATAGAATCCTGGGATTGATATGGTGTACACCAGAAATTCATATAACATTGTATGCTAATTATACTTCTAAAAAAATAAACAGTAGCATAGCAGAAATTTGGAAACAACTTAATTACCCATCAAGAAGGGAATGGTTAAGGAAACCAACATAGTTATTTTGATAAGTAAAATTGTGAAAACCACGCATATCTACAATTTCAACCTAACATATCCATGTAATAGAATATTATGCAGCCATTAAAAAGAATGAGGCAGTTTGACATGCCCAGAACATGGCCGTGTTAAATTGTTAAGCAAGAAAAGCAATTTCTAGACAGCACATATATCATGGTCTAACTTAGGCAACTAATTTAACTATGTACATTACAAAGACCTCAAAAAGAGAGTGGTTTAGGGGAGTGTTTTCTTTTGACTCCTGGATTTCTGCCTTTTTTAACTTGTACCTTTTTGTTTCACTAGAATTCGCTTCTATGCCCTGTAAGTCTGCCCACTCAACCCAGCCCCCCTGTTGGTCAGCATGTGACTGTTTCCAAGTGCATCCTCATCAAACATATTTCAAGGACTGGTAGGGACACCAGGGTGACACTCAGCATTTCAGCCTAGCCAGTGGGGTCTCCTGTGTCCTGGCCCTTACCCTCTCCCCCTCTTTAATTCTTCTGGTTCTCCACAGTCCCCTATTGTCTCTTGCTCCAAACTTTTCCCATGCTGTGCCCTCTGCCTGGAATGCCCTTCCCTGCACTGCCCACTTGGAAATCTTGATGAAGATTCATATAACACATTCCATAGGAAGCCTTGCCTAACATTCTAGTCTGTGGCAAGCGATTCACTGGGCACTTTTTTTTTTCCCCCAAAAAAATTGAGATAACATTTACGTAGCATAAAATTAACCAGTATAAAATATAGAGTTCAGGGCATTTCTAACATCTAGATTCCCAAGCCTCAACCTAGTCCTATTGCATTGAAGCCTCTGGTATTGGGAACAGAAATCTATATTTTAAATAAAGTTCCCAAATAATTCCTACATACACCAAAGTTTAGTAATCACTGTTCTAGTATTTTGTCTTTCTTTCTATTAGTGCATGGCTATTTCTTTTCATGTCTCTTGACTTTTAAGCTGGAGACTGTGAGAATCTGTATAAAGATAGGGAAAGCAGTAGATATATTGATGTGTACACACATAGGAAAAAAATATATATGCATATATATAATTGTTTTATGACCATGCTGAATAAATTATAACAAATCCCAATAAGAGGATGGCAAACCACAAAACTCGTTCCATAAGGAGGAGGTGGGACGAACTCCCCTCCGTCTTACCCCACTGTCAGAGTGAGCCGGGAGCCAGCAACCAGCGCCTCAGTCCTTGCTGGAACCTGAGCAACGCTCTCAGCTGGGGATTTATTCCTTTCACTTTCTAGCACCGGCTGGTGTTGACTGTTGCCAGGAAGAAACAGTCTTGGGCAACCCTGCTGCCCTGGCCTCAGAAGATGAGAGATACATTTTAGGTGGGGAGATGTCTGTTTCCAGTGCTTTCCAAAATCACATGCAAGGATGTCGCCAAGCTGAGCCTGAAGGCCCAGGATGTTGGCAGGTCCAGCGTGGCTCGCTGGATGTAGTGTGTGGGGACCGGCTCTGATGTTGAGGTTCAGTTTCCGTCTCAGGAGCCCCATCCATCTGGCTGTTCTCCATCCTCAGCCAAGGACCTGCTGCCTTCTGGGAGCCTGCGGGGTGGAAGTAAGAGAAGGAGGGGAGGAGGGTGACAGCTGGGCCTGGGGGCGGGGGGAGGGTGGTAAAGGCCCATCTCCAAAAGCCATTGATTAATCTTGAAATAGGGATGCTTTCATTTCTTTGCAAACCGGAGTACCATGTGGAGAAAATCACAGCATGCATGCCACGGTCAGGGGAACACAGTGGGGAAGAACATCAGACTCAGCCAGAACCTGGTTCAAATCCCGACTCTATCACTTCCTGGCTGTGTTACCTGGAGTGAGTTTCCTGCCCTCTCTGAGCCCTTTCTTTGTCCATAAAATAACACCTCCCAGAATTTCTCTGGATGCTTTAAATAACATAGTATCTGTGAAAGGCTTTGTGCAGTGCTTGGGGAAAAAAGAAAACATCCAATCGATACATGCTAATTATCCCCAGGAGCCTATCTCTCCTTGAAAGGACGACTTTGTTTTATATGGTTGTAAAGTGCCCAAGCAAGGCGAGGTAGAAATGCTCTGAAAACAGAATCAGAGACCCGGGCTCCATTTCTGGAACTCTCATTTTGGAATCTGGGGCAGGCCCCTTCCATTCCTTTTTCTGCAAAGGCAGGGAAGAATCTCACGGGGTTAGGAGGACCCTAGGCCCGAGCCTTTCAAGTGTCAGGCCGCTTGATCTTAAAACCCTCCTGGCATTGTTAGCCCCTTTCTCAGATGAGTTACACTGAGGCTCAGAGAGATGAAATTAGTCCTGTAAAGCAAAGAAATGCTAGGATGACCTGGGGTTCCAACCAGGTGTGTCTGATACCTCTACCTAAGCTTTTTCTACCTCCTTCTCTTTACCTCCAGTATAAAGATAGCAATCATCACCACCACTGACGTATTGCTTTCCCTGTGCCCTGTGCCTTACAGTTTGTAAGGGGGCAGCCTTACAAACTTGGCACTCTGCCTCTCCTTGATTCCTCACCCAGATGAGGACGTTTAGGCTCAGCTACTGAGTGGAAGTTAGGATTTGAACCCGGGACCGAGTCTAACCCTCTCAGTTTCTCTCCTCTCGCCTTTCCCTCCGTGACTCACACAGGGGTTCACACAGCCTCGAACATACTAGGTGGATAAGTGAAGGCAAGAAACAGCAACATCTCTCATCCTTCCTGCGCGCCAGAAAGGAGGGAGTGAAAGATGCCTATGGAGGGAGGGAAACATGCGGTTTATCCCAACTTTGACGCAGCCCTGACTTTTTTCTTACTTAACCATCTACCCCTCTTGCTTTCCCCGGACACCCCAGTTAGTAATGAGACCAGAAGCTTACACCATAAATAAGTTGCACAAATTTCACAGATGCCACCCGGGAAACTGGAGCCGGGAAATGGCTCAGCATATGTCTAAATGGTTAATTGACTTAATTGCTGGGAGTTGGGCGATTAGCTCACTTGATCCACCCCAGTGGCCACAAAACATCCTTAATGGTGTTTGGTTTATTTGTATGTTAAGCTCCAGTTACTATTACGGGGAACTTTTCAATTGCTGATTACCTCATAAATATATAATCATAGTCGTGGGAGAAAAGAAGTCTGGCAGGCTCCCATGAAAGGCTTTTCAAGGAACCATGAAAGGCGCTGTTCATTCACTCCCTCAGAAATTGTTTATTGAGCACCTACTATGTGCCAAGTCTTCTATGAGGCCCTGGATCTGAGCTCTGAGCAAACCAAAGTCCTTGCCCTCGTGGGGCGTACATTCTAGCAGGAGACAGAGAGTAAACAAGTAAATACATACGTGCACACAATAATTTTAGATAGAGACTCCAAAGAACATAGAACAGAATGATGGAATGGCCTGGAATGGTGGGGAAAGACTTTGCTTGGGCAAGTGTGGTCAGAGGAGATCTCACTGGGGACTGGCCTTTGGGCTAAGACATAAACGAGAAGTAGAAGTTGCTTCTGCCAAGACATATGGGAACGGCGCTGGAGGCAGGGACACGAGGAAAGGCCCTGCGGTGAGAATGAGTCTATCCAGCTTGAGAAAGAGAACAAAGGGCCAGCACGCCTGGGGTATAACATGCGAAGGTGGTGCTGTTTTAGCATGACAGGTGGAGATGGGCCATACGGGGTCAAAGCAAGGAATCTGGGTTGTTTTTTTTTTTTTTTTCTAAGTGCAATGAAAAAAATCATTGCATGATTTGACTTGTGCGTTAAAAGATCTGGCTCCTGGGTAGAGAGTGGATATGGGGTCGTTGCAGGGGTGGGGGGTGGTGGACAAGAAGGGAAGCTGAGTGGCCAGTGAGGAAGCATCTTCCGCCATCCAGGTGACACAAGATGACTTAGAAGTGGGCAACAGTGAAGTAGGTGGCTATTTGTGGGTACATGTGGGAAGCCGGTAAGAATATGCACAGACTCCCAGGTGTGTGGTTGGGATGATCATGGTGCATTTTAGCAAGACAATGAACAGCTGATGAGGAGAAGTTAAGCAGGAAGATTCACTTTCTTGAAAAGAACCACTGGATCCAGTCATAGGGACAGTACTGGAGAGCAGGAGGCCAGTGGGGAAGGTATTGCTGAAATCCAGACAAGACCTGACAGTGGCCTGGGCTGAGATGGGCCATGACATGGCACGTGGTTGTCATTTGGATACTTAACCTAACACGGGATGGAGCGTCGGCGGCAAATCAACTTTGGTCAAACACATGTCACACAAGACCCGAAAATACAGGCCTCCGGTCTGTCATATCCCAAATTATCACCAGTAGCCCCATCTTAATCCTTCTGAAGTTGGATGGAGGTAAGGGAGGATGAATCAAAATTAGAATTAGATCAAGCAGAAAATAATCTTCAGTCTGGGTTGCGCTGATAAAAAAAAAATAGGCAGAATTCATAATTACCATATAAAACTGTTTATGTTTGTGATTATATGTTACTGCCGCCTCCAGGTCCCGGCAGCAAATGACTTAATTGCTTTAGCCTGGAGCTGGGGCACAGCGAGCAGAAGGGGTGGTTTTTTTAGCATGGAGGGAAAGGAGAACAGCTCCTCTCTCTACTGCTCCCCCAGTTGGGTTCTGGGTGTTGCCTTGGCTTCTGCATCAGCTTCTACCAAGCATGGTAACTCTTGCCTTTGACCTGGTCAACTTATCAAAAGCCAGAGGTAAGCCTGCCGCTGGAAATCTTGGAGTTCAACGGCATTAGTCAGGTTTGGGCAAACTGGTCTGAGAAAGGGGAAGTGGGGAAACAAGAAGATGCCGGTTCAGAGGCAACAGACATCGGGATTGGGCATGCCTACAGCCTAGATACTCTCATGCATTATAATGTCAGCCCCACGAGCTGGGGCGCCCTAAGAGAATCAAACCTCACCAACTTGCTCACCCACCTATCCCCAGTGCTTCATGCCTGGCACGGAGGGGGTGCCTGTCCGGGAGTGGGCAAGTGAGACCCGAGAGGAAGGACACCAATATGGGGTTCCCACCATGGGCCCCTGGAACCTAACCCTACCGGGGGCCTGTGGGAGACGGTGTGGACCTGAGTGAAGAAGAGGGCTAACATATGTCTACATCAACTGTATTCTGGACGTTTACTATAAATGAAATCACATGACATGGCTTTTTATGACTGTCTTCTTTCACTTAGCATCATGTTTTCAAGGTTCATGCATACTGTGGTGTGTGTCCACACCCCAATGGCTGAATGATATTCCAAGGCCTAGATACACTAGATAGAGCACCTCTTGTTTATCCATTCCTCAGTGGCTGGACATTTGAGTTGTTTCCATGTTTTGGCTCTTGTGCAAAGTGCTTGTTTTATGTCCAAGGTGTTGGCTAGACCTACATTTTCATTTCTTTTGGGTATATACCTGGGGGTGGAATGGTTGGACCATATGGCAAGTCTATGGTTGACCTTTTGAGAAACAGCCAGACTACTTTACAAATGGTGCAGCCTTTCATATTCCCACCAGCCATGTATGGGCACTCCTGCTTCTCCACGTTATCACCAATACCTGTCTTTCTGATTAGAGCCATCTTGGTGGTTGTGACTTGGATTTTCCTAATGACTAATAATGCTGAGTGTCTTTTCATGTTCTTACTGGTCATTTGTATATGTTCTTTGGGGAAATACCTAGTCAAACTCTTTGTTCTCTTGTTCATTGGGTTATTTGTCTTTTGATGATAGAGTTTTAAGCATTTTTATATCTTCTAGATACAAGTTTCTTATTAGACATACAATTTGCAAGTTTCCCCCATTCTGTGCGTTAGTGTTTTACTTTGTTTATTCTCTTGCATTTCCTTTGGTTTCTCAGAGTATAACTGGCGTATGATTTTCTATTAGTTTCAGGTGCACAACATAATGATTCAATGTCTGCATACCTTGTGAAATGATCCCCACAGTAAGTCTGGTTACCATCCATCCTCGCGTTTCCACTTTCTTGATGGTGGCATTTGCAAGCATAAAAGTGTCTAGTTTTGATGAAGTCTAATAGTCTATTTCTTTCCTTGTCTCTTGTCTCTTGTGTGTCAATTCTAAGAAACCAAGTTAAGTCTTACAAGTAGACCCATGATCCACCGAGGTTAGGTTTTTTTTTTTTGCATGTGGATATCCATGTGTCCCTGGCACCATTTGTTGAAAAGACTGTTTTCCTCATTTAATAGTCTTGACATCTTTCTCAGAAATCAATGGACCATAGATATTTATTTCTGGACTCTTGATTCTATTCCATCCATCTACATGTCTATCTTTATGCCAGCACCACACCATCATACCCTTCTTAAGTGGTGTCAAATCCTGCCTCTAAATACTATTTTTCATGCCATGTCTGATCTCCCAGATTAGGCCACAAGTGCCCACACACAGTGGTATGGGACATTGTCTTGGCAGTGAGTCATGATCTAACTTCTTTCATGCTGTGTGACTCTGGCTCATTTATTTAACCTCTCTGAGCCTGAGTTTCTCAGAACTTTATTTGTAAAAATAAGGATAGTGCCATCTTCCTTCCTGCCTCCCATCCTTCCTCTTCTCTTCCTTCTCCTACCTTTGGAGACAGAGGCTGTGGCTCATTTATCACCGTATCAGCACAGGGTCTGACACAGAGTAAACAGTGAGTGTGCGTTTGCGGAATGAATGAGCGGCCCATCTTGCTGGAGAACTGGGAGGACACAGATTCCAATGTACTCACACCGCTGGTTCTAAGTAAACAATGACTTGGTGGCAGCTGAGAGATCATGTTTCCTGGGCCTGCTCTGTCTTGTTTACAAGGCATTAACCTCTTTCCCTCAAGCCTCTGTCCTGCCTCTAGGCTGAGAGCTGCCTGCCTCCTTCCCTGCAAACCGGGAGCCTTAGATCATGCAGCAGAGATTCTCAAACCTTCTGGGTTCATGGCACCCTTGGTGTTCCAGAATTGTTTCACCAAAAGAAATCCTTCATGGTTCTGTTTATTAGGTGTAAACCTAAAAGGCATTTATGTCCTAACAACTCGGTAGCTGTTTGAAAAAACAATCGACATAAGTTGGTAGAATAATATTTTTATTTTAGTCTTAAATAAACCGTTACTTATTGTTGAAATGTGTCTGTCTGTTGGGCTCTGCACAGCTTCTGAAACCTCAGCATTGGATTGGACGCTGCCACCCTCATTTCCTGTTCCGCATTGATTTTGGCTCAGACCTTGCAACCACCAAAAACCCAGGGTCACCGAGATATGACATGACATCATCAAAAGGAATGTGGTGTTGCTCTCATGCTGGAACGGTGAATGACCTCAAGCCGGTAGTTCATGTGTTGTTCCAGAGCTGTCAAGTATCATGACAGTTACCTTGACGATGAAAAATCCTTGACGCTATTCCTGTGAGTCCCTATGAGTCTCCTGAAGCACGCCAGGGTACCTTGGCACACAGTTTGGGAAACTGCAGTCTAAGAGGAAAGAACACATGAAACAGCTTTTGTAAACTCCCCTTGGGATGCCAGCCCTGCTATAGTGATTCCCCTTGTGACCCTGAGCCAATCACTTCCCATTCTGGGCCTCAGTTTCCCTCCTCCCTTGCAAAAACCAGACCTCTGTCAGCTCCGACATCATCATCATTATTATCATCTTTGGTGTAACCTTTAATAACGAGGGTCCCACGTGTGTCAGATGCCCTGCCCCTCACAACCGCCCTGGAGGAGTCTTCACTGGCAACCCCACTTTATAAAGGATGATTTTGAGGCTCCAGGGGTGTCAGTATCCTGAGCCTCACGGGCTGAAAGTCGCATTTTTTGCTTTGGTGCTAGTCCTGCCTTGGAGATTCTTCCCTGCCTCAGTATGCAGGAAACACTTTAAGAAGAGTAATCAAGGTGACCCTACAGCACTGGGGACAAATTGCACATTACATATGGACCCTGCAGGAGCGCGACCCTGTCCATCAATAACCTGAGTCTGTGTGGCCAGTTCCTGTGCCTTCAGCTAAAACTCTCAGAAACCACAGCCTACGTGGGAACTGACAATCAAATCCTGCTCAGAACAGAGCCGCTAATGACTGCATACTAGCGGGGAGTGGGGCGGGGGTGGGGGGGTTGGTTTTTAAAAAGATTTATTTATTTGTTTGTTTATTTATTTATTTATTTGAGAGAGAGAGAGCACACACACACGAGTGGGGGGAAGGGCAGAGGGAGAGAGAATCTCAAGGAGACTCCCCACTGAGCACAGAGCCCGATGCAGGGCTCGATCTCACGACCCTGAGATCATGACTTGAGCTGATATCAAGAATTGGTTGCTTAACTGACTGAGCCACCCCGGCACCCCAGGGAGGTTCGTTTTTTTGTGTTCATTTACAAAGACTAAACTATTTTGGTTTTCTTTGGCTTTATTACATTGAAAACCTTCAGCAGGCTTCTCACTATCTTCAGAACAAAGTGGAAATGTCTTTGTGCATTTTACAAGCCCCACATTTATTTATTATTACAGTCTACACTCCCAGATCCACCCTCCCACTTTTCAATGAAGCTGGAATGGACCTGCTTCAGTATGAAATGTTGATGGAACACAAGCCCTTTGCCAGGCACTGTTCCAGGCACTGGGGATGTAGCAGGGAACAAAAAGGATGCAGTGCCTCCCCTCACAGAGTTTCTGGTCTAAGAGAGAGAGAGGAGAGGGTGGGGGCATGGCTGAGAGGAAAGTTGAGCACACAGTCTTGCACATAACTACAGCATTCTACTTGCTGTGGGTGTTACAAAGCAGCATGGGCATGCTGAGACCTAGTCCAACAATGTTCCCATGGGCCCTGGCCCTGTCTTATCACATAGGACCATAATTACTTTTCATTTAGGCAATTACACTCCTGTCCTGATTGTCAATGCACCCTTCACATAAGCCTGGCATATAATAGGTGTTCAATAAACACAAGAGTCAGACTTGAAGGTACTCAGCGTAGCAGCAATACGAAAGACAAAAAGGAAATTGCAAGCCTGCCACACACACGCATACAACACACACACACACACACACACACATCTATGAGATGTCACTTTCGCACATTTATCATGTACACTGGCATGCTTTATTTCTCTTCTGAAGAACTAGTTCATGCCATCCGCACCATTGTGCTTCCTTTCACTCAGCTTTATATCACTGGCCGTCCCCCCACGTGTTTAATCTTGTGTGCCAGTTCCCATCCATCGAATGTGCACCTGCCTGGGAGTGCTTTCCTGCAAAAGATGCAAAGAGGAAGCTGAGCTGGGATAGATTGGTGATGTCTGCCCTGGACAGGGAAGTGGGTATTTCAGAGTGGAAATCTGCTTTGGGGGACAAGGTGAAGAGTTTAGCTATCAGAACGGTGCACAGACACAGTCACTGGAAAGCCAGAGCAAGGGACGGAAACCCCTTCTCAGATGGTTTGGCCTAAAATTCTGTCACATTGGATGGTGACAACATGGCCTGATCAGAGTCTGCCTCTCTTAGGAAGTACATGTGTCAGATGTACAGTGAGAAATGGTTGCCAGAGCTGTTGTGACATCCCCATGGGACCAGTCACTGATTCCCCCTCCTTAAAGCATCCAGCGTGTTCTAGAAGAGCTGGGGCCAAGAAGGAAATGACAGTGTGTTGGTCTGGTTCTCCTGGAAACAGACCCTGAGGCCAGGATTCCTAGGAAAGGGAGTGGGGAGATGAAAGAGGTATGGATTTTATGATCCATAGTGAGTAACTGGAGCTCAGTTCTGCAGGGAGGCAGTGTGGCCCGCCTCGGAGTTATCAGCCTCAGGGCTTAAGGCCCTGGGATATTTCCCTTCTTCAAGCCTGTCTCAATTCAGAGCTGCCTCCAGGACCACTAACTCACTGGGTCCTCCAGCCTACCTTCTGCTCAGCTGAGCAGGCTTCCAAGGCCAGGACAATGCCCACAAGCAGACAGTTACGAGCGTTCACAGCAAGCAGACACGAGTAAAAGAATGGACAGGATAGGTGAAGTGCTAACAGTCTCAGGTCACAATGACCCTTCCCAATTCCCTGTGTGTCCTTATATTAACCCCTGCAGTAAAGACAACTTTTTCTGTAAAGGACCATGGGGTAAATACTTTGGGTTTTGAGGCCATTTGATCTCTGTCACCCCTGCTCAGCTCTGCTCTTATAGTGGGAAAAACAGTCATAGATAATATGTGAATGAATGAGCATGGCTGTGTTCTAATAAAACTTTATTTACAAAAGCAAGTGGGGGGCCAGACATAGCCCACGTGGCTGGACACAGCTGATTCATAATCCAAGTCTGGAATGATGTTTGCATAATTTGGGCACTAGCTCCAACTGGGACTGCCAGGAGTAAGGACTCTTTCTAGAGTCTGACCTGTCTCAGGTTCAACACAAAAGGGAGTGACTACCAACTAGTGATGTCTGTCCTGGCCCAAGATAGGAGATAACAGCACATATACTGCACCTTTTAGATCTATGGCCTCAGCAAATCTCAGTAATCAGAAAGACTTCCAGCAATATGGCACAGATAGCCTCTGGTGTTATGAGTAGGGCTCATCTGGGAAGCCCAGCATCTTCTCAAACAGATGGCAAACTTCTGGGACTTTCAAATTCCGTGCCTTTGACAGGACGGCTCCATTTGCCCCCTAGACTATGAGGGACTTGAAGATAGAAACTGCGTGCCTTGTTCTTTGTTTCTCCAAGCATAGCAGAGGTTGGCATAGTGTTTAATGAATGTCCCTTATAAATATGAATGAATGAATGAATGAATTGGAGATTCACAGAGGCAACTAACATGTCCTGAATGCCTACTATGTGCTAGGTTAAGACATGTGCATACCTATTATCACATCTCCAATGCAAGAGTCATATGAAGCAGGAACCGTGAAGACCATTTTTCAGGCTAAATGGCTTTCTAAATATGACACGCTAATAATAGCAATGATAGTGATGGAGTTAATGGTAGCCGCCAGTTATATCCATGGACCGGGCATTATGCTGTGTATTTGCTTACAGCCTTACATGAAATCTATGAAAAGGAGAATGTCTTAACTCCCATTTTATAGACGGGGAAATCGAGGCTCCAAAGCGGTGGCCACTGGCCTGAGATTACGCCGTGGAACATTGCTGAGCCAAAATGTGGCAGCAGACCAACTGTCTGCCTCTGAGGCTCACGATCGTTGCATTGAATCACAGCGCTGGCTGCGCGCTGGGTCTTGCATGAATAGATGGAGGGGCGCCGCAGGACTGGCCCTGGCCGGTTCAGCTGGGACAGGTCACAGGCTGAGCAGGACAGGGCAGCAGGGGCAGGCGAGCGTGGGCAGGGGCAGGCTGTGCCTCCACCCGCGAGGTCCCACCCCAGCTCCTTCGCAGCAGCAGGCTGGGAGCCCTGGTGTGCCCAGCGCCCCTGTGATTGGCAGCCTGCAGATGGCGGGGGTGCCTTGGAATTTATTATCCAAGCATGCCTTTCTGAGGGGGCCTCACTGCCTGACACTGCTTTATCGGAAAGCTGGGAATGGTTAGCTGAGCCCATCTGTTAGCCAAAGAGGGGAACTCAGTGGGTGGGGAAGTCTGCAGAGTCATTTAAAAGGAATTTCTCTGATGCTGAGGCCAGGGTGGAAGGTTATCTGCCCGCGGGCCCGTGGGCTGCCTAGTTTGGGGGCTTGGGGTCTCAGGAGGTGGTGTGTCTGGATTTGGTAAGGAGCTTTCCTTTCTCATTCTAAACCAAAAATTGCCAGGACCCTTCCCCCTTCAGAGCAGCAACTTTAACTCTGCAGTGATCCTTCGTAGCTAAATCCACCACATTAGCATCGTCAGTGTCTCGATGAAGAATATGGGACAGATGGGGATAAATGCAGCAATCTGAATTAATACCAGGGTCGCTAATGAATCCAGGAGCCGGGAAGTAATTAGGAGAAGTTACTGCTCCTGCCATGGCGATGCTGTGTGTTGGATGCTTTCTTCTCTCTCCCCTCCCACCAGCCAGGGCGCCCTGGAGGAAGGTTGTACACCCATCCGGGCATGTGGGCCTCCAGACTCGATCTTGGATTCAGGTTCTGGGGGTATTTATGACAGGCTGCTGAATGGCAGGTGGGGCTGTCAGGAGAAGGGTAGCTCCCTCACTGGGTACCCAAGGTTCATCCGTGCTTGGGAGCTGGGAGACCCGGGTTCAAGTGCAGGTTCTGGGTGGGTGGTCTTGGGGACATGTGGTTCCTCTCCTCTGGTGCTCAACACAGATAAACCATCGTAAAGGGTGCCCCAGCTCGCTTGCTGCTCTGGGACAGGCACATGCTAAGTAGTTCACATATAGCATCTCATTTAATCTGCCCCACCCAGCCCTGGAACCCATTCTTCTGAGGAAAACTGCTTCAGGAACTCGTGCAAGGATCCACAGTCGATACCCAGAAATCCAGCTCAAAGATCTGAGCCCCTGACCACACCACTCCACTGACTTTTGCCACAAAGATCAGGATAATCTTTGCTGTTTCTTCCAACGCCCTGATCCCTGAAGCCTGCAGGATTCTAAGTGCTTGGGATAGGGAGAGACAGAGAGAACAAGTTATTTTTTCATAACTGGCTGTCTGATAAGCCTGGGCCCCTAATCTATGTGATCATATGCTTTACTCCTCCTTTCTGAAATTTAGCACGATTGTAACTGAATAATTAATTGAGGATTTAATTGTTTAATGCCTCTCTACCTCTCTAGACCAGAGGTTCCACAAAGATGCCATCTATTTTGCTTGCTGCGGTGCACCTATGGGCACATTATGTTTGCTCAAAGAATATCGAATGAATGAATGAATGAATGAATGAATGAATGAAGCTGGGAGGTCAGGCTCGGCCCCACTAAACAGGTGCCCTGTGTGGCCGTTTTGTCCTGCCTGAGCTTCCCCAGCAGAGGCACAGAAGCAGGCTCCGTCTTCAGCATCCTTGCAGGAGCATCAGACACTGACAGGGTTCCTCCGGCGCGGGACACTGGGCCAAGTCCAAGGCTGATTCCGGCTCCCGCCTGCCCTCCTCGTGGGAGCAGAGCCACGGCAGCCGCTTCACACGGTCACGCCTGAATGGCAACCAGGACCGTCTGGGCATCATGTGACCACCCGCCTGCCGGGGGCAAGGAGGGGTGCTGGAGGCTGCCAAGGGGGGTCGGGGGTCACCTTTGCGGTGAAGTCATGTACCTGGCGGAGGCCGTGTTTATGGAGAATGGTTCAAGGAACAAAGAGTTCTTCATTTTTCTTTTCTCCCCGTTTTCTTCTTTCTCTTTCCTTGGCCAGCTGGATTCAGAACATTTCCAAGCCGAGTGGCCAAGGTGAGGGAGGCTTGCAGGCAGGGAGGAGGAAGATCTGTTTTCTGACCTGCGGGGCGTGCCGCCGTCTCGTGGCTGAGAGCTAGACTGGGAGTTCCCAGGTTCAAACTGTGGCTTTTCCTTGACCTGGCACTAAGAACGACCTTGAGCTCCTTCATCAACCCCTCTGAGCTTTACTCCCCTCCCGGTCTGTCCAGTGAAAGGCATCACAGTACCGAGGTCATTTTGAGGATCCAACAAGACAGTACATATAAAGTGCTCAGCCCATACTTCTCAGTGAGTTCAGTTAATGCAGCTAATACTAATAGCCATAATAATAGCAATCATATCATAAATTGTGGAAACAGATACAGTCCTGAGGTTTCTTTGTGCCAGGGATGGACGGATACAAATTAGGAGCCACTGGCTATTTTCACCACTGGCTTTTCCAGGCAGGGGAGCAAAGAGGAACAGGATGTGGGAGGCGCTCCAGGGTCTTTGCAATTTTCCATCAACTGCTTGAACCCTGAAATGTTCCTAAAGGTCGTGAAGTTTAAGCCCCTGGAGAGGCTGAGGACCGGAGAAGAGAAGGGACTTGCCCCAGGTCACACAGTGGCAGATGGGCAAAGACAGACATCCCTACCTTTCCTGAATTAATGACCATGGTGCAGTTCTTCTAATGTAATGGCAGCCTCTGCCCCCGGCAAAGGTGAGTGGCTGACTGGCCATGCCTTGAGGCTGACCCGGGCTCAGAGCTGAGCCTGATGCAGACCTGAAATAGTACTGTCAACACATCTGCCCGCCCAGCACATCTATGCACGGTCAGGTGTTCTGCACCTCGTCCCTGTGGAAGGTAAATACTGGCATGTTGGTCTGCACTTTTTAGAAGTGGGTCTCTAGAGGTGAATCGACTGACCCAGGGTCATTCACAAGCGGATGGCCGGGTGAGTGGATGGAGCTAATGTTGCGTGCCCCTGTACGCCAGGCAGAGAGGCAGGAAGATCCCTCTCTACTCCTGAGACCTCTGAGACCTCATATTTTGATGTCTAGCAATGACTCACGTCACCTTGAGCAAGTGACTTCCGCTCGGTGTTCTCATCTATAAACTGGGAGTAAGCATGGTATCTACCTCACTGGGGGTGGCTGTGTAGATTGGATGAATCTATTCATTTGAAGCTCTTAGAACAGGGTCTGGCACATAGTAGGTGCTCACTAAAGTTTGTCCACTGAGTTGTCCAGAGGTCACAACTCACGGCAAAGTGGTGATACAACATCAGCTGAGAGCTAGCACACTGGAATGAAAGGTACACGACCCTCAGTGGTGGACTCCACGGATGTGTGGCCATCCTCAGTGGGCAAATGGAGGCACACGTTGTTGAGGTACAGTACCCAGGTCCAAAGGAGAAGACAAGTCAGAGGCTTCTGCAAATGTCGGCCTGGTGCCCAGTAACAAGCGCCAGGAATACACTGAGCACGTGGATTTCGGATCAAGAACTCAAGCCACCCCATCCTTCTATGGAGGGCTTTCTCTCTCCTTCGCCCCAGGAGATGCATCAGCTCTGGAAGGAAGGACAGACATACCAGATTGGAAGCCCATCTCTGCCACTGACCAGCTTTGTGATCTCAAGCAAGTCACTTCATTTCCCCAGCTTGCCTCGTCTGGAAAATGGGGCTTCCCTGAGAATTTAACGGGATGGGCTTCCTCCGGTGGGTCCTGCTTTGCTTATAGCTGAAACCTTAGCACCGAGCATAAAGCTTAACACCTAGTGAGTGTTTAACAAACTTATGGCAAATAGGTGACTATTAATAGCCACATGGATCAAGGGCTTAACAAGGAGCCAGACCCTGTTCTAAATGTTTCCCATATATTAGTTCATTTAATTTTGATGGTGAGAGAGAGAGGGAGAGAGAGAGAGAGAGACTATAATGACCCGCACTTCACAAGCAAGCAAACTGAGTCTTGGCAATAAAAAAAAAGTGAAATCACTTGTCCATGGCCACCCAGCTTGTAAGTAACAGGGTCAGGATTGAAACCCACGCAATCTGAAACTAAAACCTGAGTTATGGCCACCAGGATCCGACTGAACAAAAGGAAGAGGAAGGAGATGTACAGAAATCATGTAGAGCTGTGTATACATGAGGAATCAAGACATATCTGTACAACGAATGCATTAATTAAAAGCAAAGAAAGCACACAACGATGGCTTCAGGGTCCCACCGTACGAGGTCTCGGGGTTACGGAGCTGCACAGAGAGGGTCCCCGTCCACAGGGAGTGAAAGAATCTAAATGCTCCCCAAGTGTTGCTAACTCTCATACAGGAGCATCCAACAGAGAGGCTCATGCCAGTCCTTCTCCAGCCCAAGCCAATATCCCACAGATTAGCATAACCTATATAGAATTTAAAAAAAATAACAGAATTGGTTTCCAGATTTCAAAAATCAGAAGATTTCACATAAAAATCGAGGTTCCTAGTGCAGAAGAGAAAGTGCTTTCGATTTTGCTTTTTATTCTTTGTTTCTGGCCTGGCCCCTGGGGGCATCTGAGTTTGCCATCTCCTTAATGCAGGACTGTGAGATGCTAGAGGGAGGAGTGCGATTGTGTTGGCCCATGGCTCAGCGAGAGGCCCAGTCTTGGGAGGGTTTTCTCATCTTGCCTGGATAAAGATGACTCACAGGGCCAGCATGGGTCTCTGGCAGAGCCAGCTTTCCTTCCCTACTTTGTTTTTATAAAGCAGAAATAGAAGTTTCCATAACGTGGTACAACTCCACCCAGCACTGGAAGGCCTTGGGAAGTCACTGCTGTTTGTGAGTGTCCAAAGGAGAGCTTTGGTTGGGAGCCTGCTGTTTGCTCACGGGTTCACAGAGCCTCCCAGAACAGGACAGCATGTGCTCATCTCTACTGTAGGCTCTGTCTGAACACAGGGACTCCCCACTGGGTCCTCTTTCAGGGGGAAAAGGTCAAGGGATTGATTTCTCAGGCCACAAGACAGGGGTAGGAGAACCAGAGACCTAGTGCTGTTTCTGTAACCTTGCATCTTTCCATCCCCTCTACATCCTTCCATCTAGCCTTCCTTCCTTCCTTCCACCAATCCATCCACCCATCTATCCACCCATCCACTCACCCATCCATCCATCCACCCATTCATCCAACCATCATCCATCCATCCATCCATCCATCCATCCATCCATATACCCACCTATTCATCCATCCATCATCCACTCATCCATCCATCCATCTATCCACCCGTCCATCCACTCATCTATCCATCCTTCCATCCACTCATCCGTCCACCCATCATACATCCACCCACCCATCCAAGCACTATTTATTAAGAACCTACTGTGCTTCAGACTCCTCACTCCATAATCTGAGATACAGAAATAGACAAAACAGACACAGACCCCTCTATCCTCACACAGGGCACACTCAAGTCAGGGAGACAGACATCAAAAAGTCAGCAAAAGACAAAGAATAGGGAACAACCACAGGGTCCATCAACAGATTAATTAAATGCAGTTTGGCTCTTCATATAGAATGGGATACCATGTGCCCCTTAAATGAAGCAGATCTCTGTATGGTGATGTAGAACAACCCTCTAAGTAGAAAAAAACAAAACGAAACAAAACAAAAAAACAAGGCATGGATAGTGCCTGCAGTATGTATGATTGTAAAGTGTAGGGGCTCTTAGGTTCTTGGACTAGCAGAGAGGGTCTCTGGGAAGGTCCACAGAAAATTGGGAACAGCTGATGCCTCAGGGAAAGCTAGGGCACTAGGGTACAAGGAGGGGAGAGAGTTCCTAGTGCTCTTTGAGCATTTTGTTTTTTGAATGTATAGCTTTTTTTTTTTAATAAAATGGGAAGGAAATTTAAAAGATAAGTGGCTCGATTGACAGATTGAAGCATGAGAGGAGAGATGATAGATAGATAGATAGATAGATAGATAGATAGATGAATAAACAGATAGATAGAGAATACAGGGGAAAAAGAAAAAGGCTTTACAAGTTTGGTGGTTTGGTGAGTATTTTGAAAAGGAAATCCAGGCTGCCTTAGGGCTTTTGGAGAAAGCTCCCCTGAAGACGGGACATTTGGGCTGGCACACCTCAGATGAACAGGAATTGCTCAATGACAGGTGTGGAGAAGCACACACAGACCTCCCCATACTAAGAGGAACCATGGGTCCTCAGGCTCATCCCTTCCCTCTCTGGACCTCAAGTGGTACATCTGCAAAGGGGGAAGAAGACACTCTCAGCCCAAGGTGCAGGAAACTCTAGGAAGCAGCAGAGACCACATCCAAATCCAAGCTGTCTTAACCTCCACGAGGCGTGAACTCTCTCCAGGTCTTCGCCTGCTCCTCCATCCCTATTGCGATAGACAGAACTGATCAACACTGGGGACGATCAAGAAAAAGAAAATCTGACTATATATCCAAGCTCATGGTCATTAAACTCCATAGATATGCTTTGTATCTCTCTGGGAGCAGGCGATCACTGCACCTTTCTCTCCCTCCCCACCAAATAAATTACGAAGCCCAAGAAGGTTAATTTATCTGAGTGGATGGGTGCCAACTGCTCTGTCATACTGCTGTATTATAATAATCACAGCAGATATTTCAAGTGCTAACTCTGTGCCAGGTACTTAGCATGCAAGACCTCATTCTGTCTCCAAGGCAAGTCCAGGAGAGAGGTAGCCACATGACTGTTGATCCCCGTTCATGGGTTGAAGGTCCGAGGCCCAGAGAAGTTCAGCTACTTGCTCAAGGTTGCACAGCTACTAAGTGCTGGAGTGGGAATCCAAATCCGGGTTATGTTGACCACAACCACCAAGCATCACATAGGGGGAACCTTCCACCCTAGGCGTTGAGGCCAGGGGAGGCTGCCTGGAGGAGGTGCCGTTTAAGTAGTGCCTCGGAGGACCACAGGGCTTTAAATCCCTCCTCTAAGAGAATCAGCCATCTTCCACAAGGAGATTCCTCAAGAATACAGGGCCCTGGAGACATTAAAAGGAAACTCATAAAAAATTCATCTCTGAATAGTAATTGTATCGTAAAAAGTATTGAGCTAGAGCACACATGCAAATTGGACCATATGAATTAATGGTGTAAACAGCTGGAATGTGGGTACCCGTTCAGAGACCACCACCCTCTTCAATGTGCCAGGCAAAAGGGGGCCGGGTGGCAGTGTGCCCTGACGTTGGAGGGACATTTTCAGTCTACCAATTACCAATGGCTCAGACCCCCAAACCCTGCTCAGGGAGACTCTCCTAGCAACTCCTGAAGACACAGTGTGCTCGCTGTTTTCCCTCAGTTTGCACTTCCTGAGCACCTACTGTGTGCTGGGATGGTGCCCCTTCCTTTCCCGTGCCTGTTATGTTCACCGCCACCTCCACGGGAACTTGCTCAGATGGACGTCTGTGAATTTGTGTGTCCAGGTTGTTCTTCACGTCTTTCTTGGTGGAAGTATTCATCAAGCATTTACTGAGCACTGACTATGTGCAGACTGAGGCCTGCCCCCAACCCCCAAAAATAGTCATGGTCAGCAGGGGGCTTGCTGGTGGAGGGGGCCTCCAAGACAAAACTGGGGAGATGGGGAGCCAGCCAGGCAAAGATATTTGTGGGGGAGCAGCTCTGGGTAGAGGTAGGCTGGAACACACACATTCTTGAAACAACACGTAGTTGAGTGTGGCTGGAAAGTAGGGACTGATGGTGGTGGGGATGAACCTGGGGGGTTATAACATTCTGGAAAACATTGTGTTTCCCCCCCTGTGGAGCTGGAACTTGATCCCCATTTGTAGTAAAAGCAGCCTTTCCTGTCTTCCTAAACCCTCGGGTCTTAATTACCCAAGAGGTAGAACGGGTACCAAGTGGTCTTCTCAAAGTTCAGAGGACAATCCCCACAACCTTCCTGTAGTTTACAAACTGTGTTCCATGGAACCCTGAGATTCTGTGTCCGTGTTTCTGGCAGCTCCATGCTGGGGAAGAGGCAGAGGTTTAAGTGGGAAACGTCCTGGAACCTCTCCTGTTTCAGCCAAATCAGCTCCACTCGTATCTTTTTTTGCAGTTTGAAATTCCATGAGAGTTCACGTAGGAAGGGATTCTTTGCTTATATAAGAACAACCCCCACTTGATGCAAAGTAAAGCCCAAATTCTTCAAGACCTTTGGTGATTCCGACCCAACCCATTTCTCCAGGCTCAGCTAAGCCATTTCCTACGCCCTGCGTCTTCCAGTCCTGCACCCCAGCCTCTGCTATGCGAATACGCACCAAGCCACAGATGCTCTCTGCTCCCCCATGCCTCCATTCCTTTCCTCATCCTGTTCCCTTTCTGAGGCTGACTTCAAATCCTTCCTCCTCCAGGAAGCCCTCTCTGACTTTCATTAAGTGTCTCCAACATTGCTGATACACCTTGGGCGTTCCCCAAATAAGAGCTCTGACCAGCCAAGAATGAGAGCCTCTTTCTGCTGGTCCATCTCCTCCCCTCATCAGGCAGTGAAATCCATGAGGGAAGAAGCTCTGACCTGATCACCAGCCATGTCCCATACTAGGCCCGACATATGGCAGGTCCCCAAGGAATGCGTGCTGAGCAAATGGGTGCCGGGAAAGAATGGCGAAATGATGGGGTTTGGGAGTACTTAAGTTAAAGTGTGCATGGACAGACTGATGGATGGATGGGAAGGAGGGGAGGTGGGAGGGAGGGCGGGCGGGAGGGAGGGAGGTGGGGTGGTGGGTAGGTGGGTGGGTGAATGGATGGATAGATACACAGAAGGAAGGGAGGAATAAAGAAATAAGTGGGGAAGGAAGGAAGGATAGAAGGAGGGAAGGGAGAACAGAAAGATGGAAAAACAGAAGTGTGGATGGTGGACATACATGCTTACAGAGGGCAGAACCCTGGTTCCACTTTCCCCGACAGGCCATAGGGCCTCAGCCTTCCCCGAGCCCCCTCCACCCAAAGTCCCCCTCCCTCCCTCCCGCCTCCATCACAGAGCCAGCCCCAGACATGCCCTCGCCCGCACAGTGATTACTCCTTGAGCAGCCTCCCGTATCCTGTTCCTGCTCTTCCTACAAGCAGAGAAGCAGAAAAATCCATCCTGATGAGGAGGCAGCCTCCCGCCCTCGTCCCCCCTCCTCCTCCCGCCCCTGCAGCCTGTAACTCTCGAGCAGTCAGGCAGAAACAGGCAGTCAATTTTTTCCAGGGTCGGGAGCCGGCTGTAACGCACAGCCCTGCAGGGTGACAGGGGAGGCGGGGGGCCACTTGGATGGCATGACCGGCTCTCCCCCATCCTGGGGGCAGTGCCTCCCACCTCACACTGACGCTAGCAGCTGTGTAATTCAGGGGACATACCACCCTGACCCCTGCCGCCACCACCATGCAGCGGGCTCACCTAAGACCCCAGCCCCATGAAACATCACAGGCCAGGCAGAATGCCCTGTTGCCATCCGTCACACCTTCTCCCCTAGACGGGCTTCCTACTTGCCGGGAAGCCAACTTCCCCCCCCCCCCCCCCCCCCCCCGGCCTGCCCTCAGTGGCTTCGTGGCAGGCTCCTAGCAGAGGAAAAGGCATCTGATGTGCCAAGTGGCTCTTGGCTGGGTGTTATGGTGTGCCACCTAGATATCACCCCAGCTACTCGGAGTGTTGACAGCTCCCAGCTGAGCCCCTGCTCCCGGCACCTGCCCTCAGCTCGAGAGAGCTGCCTTGTCCAAGGTCAAACCTCCTTCCGGTGGCTGGTCGATGAGAGAGGTAACAGCACTCTGGCCTCCTTGCCGCGAGGCAGGGAGACTTTGAAGAGCCATGTCAGCTCTGGAGCTGTGGATCCCTGTGGGATCAGTGGAGGCCTTTAGTGAGCCGGAATCACCCCCCAGCTTCTCTGTGCCTCACCTTACTCGCTTGCCTTCCCCCCCAAGGTGTTGAACCTGAACACTGCACCTCACTGCACCCCAACAAAGCCCCTGCACTCAGAGTTGTGAGGTCTGTGTGCAGGGGACCCAATCTGCAACAGTCTTTTGTGCATTTGCATTTTTAAGGTCTACGGCATGTTCTTTGTTTCAGGTGTCAGGGAGCTGGGGCTCAGCGAGGTGACAGACCTCTTGTCCCAGGCCGCACTGAGTGAGTCAGAGCTGAGATTCCAAGCTAGTCTAGCCCACTTCTAGTTAGTCCAGACTCTGCTGCTCAGGGCACAACCCCGTGGAGATTCACTGTTCCTTTCTGACTTCTGAGAGTCCCCAAGACCGAGGCTCCCTGCCTCCGCTGTGGGGAGCCCAGGTGGAGACACAAGGCCTGTGTCCCAGGATCGGGCGCCTCTTCCAGGTCTCCAGACCTCAGGGCTCACTCACTCGGCCTCTCCCGCCTTCCCCTCTGGACTGCCCCCTCTCTTCACCTGCCACACCCACCAACGTCCCCAGGCTCACATGGTAGGGCTGGAAGGGCCAAAGGCGTCTGGCTTCAATTCTGGGCTTTTGATAGAGTGGACCGCTTGACCCTTCTCTGAGCCTTTATTTCCTCATCTTTCAAATGGGCCAGTTGGAGAACTGCTTGACACGACATATTCAAAAGATTTGACCCAGGGCCTGACACGCAGCAGCTGCTGGGGCATTCCCACTCCCTTCAATCCTAGTGATCGTATCTGACCCATTGAGGATGATCCGCGCAGAACATGGAGCATGGACTTGAATTCAAGCAAGCACTTGAATTTCATTGTCCCTTTCCCTCCTTGTGACAACTCCATGAAGTGGGTCCCATCATCATCCCCATTTCACAGGTAAGACAATGGAGGGCATAGAGAGACAAAGTGGCATACCCACAGTTCTCAGGTGAGGAAGTGGACCAGTTGGGATGCACCAACCCCTCTGTCCAGCTCCAAACCCACAGTCTTCACCACTTGGATTCTCTTCTCCTCCTTCTGTGAGCCTCTTGGACCCTGGCCCTTCCACATGCCCCAGTCCCAAGTAGACCATGTCCCCCAGGGCAGTTGGGTATCCCCTATTTGCCCTGTGGGGTCACTATTTGGAACCATGTCCCCAGGTGCCCTGCTCAGAAGATCCATGGAAATCATGTGTTTTGGGTATTCGGGTTGCTTACACCTTAGCCTCCCTGCCCTTCATGCTGAAACTGACCCTCTAACAACAAGAAAATCCTGACCTGGGGCTGGGAGCTGCCTTATGAAGGACACCCAACCAAGTTCAGGGGCGGGGGGCCTCTACCTCCAGGAAACCATTTGTACCCTCCCGAAGTTCTTCCAGCCATAGAGGAGCAGGGCTCGCTGACCCTTGTGGTGGCCATAAATCCATAATTGAACAATGTCTGGGACCACCAGTCCTCATCAAGAGAAACCAGAGGAATGTGGTCAAGTTGTTCACAAAGCCACAGAAACTTCCTCTGGGACTGGGCCAGGGGTCCAGGGGTCCTTCCTGTGGCCGCCAGAGCCAGCTACTGTGTGGGAAGAACACTGGACTAGGGGGCAGCCAGCCCTGGGCTCGAATCCCACCTCTGCCAGCTGGAGCCTCGCCGTGCCTCGCCGTGCCTCCTCCTCTGTGAACCGAGCATCCCACTCCCAAGGTAATGTTCTTGTGACAATTTAACATGACGAGGGCTTCCTGATCGCAGATGGAGAAATTCTAACTGTTGTTCTATGCTTTGAAGATGTCGACGGTGATTGATTGCAGACGGAGAGGGAGGGGATGGGGTGAAAACGGCGCAGGGGACCAGATATGTCCAGACCAAACCTCAAGAGGGGGTCTCCAAACGTTTCTTCCCGATTCTGTTGGGGCTGCGTATTTACGTGTTTGGCTAGCCTTCTGCTTTGCCTTGTCTCTGGCCAGCTCCAAAAGAGACTATGGGATTTACCAAGTAGATTACATGGCACTTAGCTAATGAAATGACTCCCTCCCAGCCCCCTGCACCCCCCGCCAAGATATCGATCAGCTACTGGCAACCGTGGAGCTTCCAGCAGCCTCTGGACAGTTTAAAAAAGAAAACCAGCCATTAATAAAATTGAATGGTTGGGGTAGGGGCAGAGAGGGGGAATAAGATGGGGAAGAACTGGCAGGAGGCGAGGGGGCTGGGAAGAAGCTAACAGATAGGGAAGAAAATCGGAAGAAAAAGTGCCTCTCTGATTCAGAACCCACATTATAGATGCAGGAGAGATTGTGCACTTAACCAGTTCCACCAGAAAATGCCTGCCAGGTAAATATGCCAAAAAAAAAAAAAACGTCCAGGGGTGAATATCTGTATGTCACGGAGGACAGAGGTTGCAAACTCAGGGCAGCCCCCCGCAGTGGGTCTTCGCTCCACGTACGTTTTACTTAAGTGGAATTGGCTGCCAATTTTTTTTTTAAATGGGAGTTTTCGTATAAAAATCTAGCTTGCTGGAGTTTCTTGGAAAACGGGAACACACAGTAACCCTGGGCTTGCATTCCCACACAGCGGCCGTGGGGAGAGTACTAACAGCTGTCCCTGTGGGTGGAGCACATAGGGTCCATAGGGTCGGCTGGCTCAGTCCCCGCCTGGCCCGGGCCCTCAACTTGCTCACTCCAGCGAGGATGAGCCTCCAGGGCTTGAGTTTGAGAGCCTGATCCAAAGCCTGAACTGAATAGCTACGTATGGGTGGGGGTTAGAGTATGAATGTGGGTGGTGCCCCCTGGATAAATACCAAATGGCAAAATATTAACAGAGGCTACCTTTCCCTAAGTAGGACCTTCATCTTCTTCTTCTTTTGTACTTACTGTTCTCATCAACAGAAAACAATAGACTTGGCGTTAGGGGGAACAAATCAATATATGCAGAGCTGAGTATTCTGAATGCTCACAATGATGGCAATTGCACCAAGAAGGGAAAAATAACAAAAACGCCAAACTGTGGTCTTCTCCAAATTGGGGAATTGTGGGCAATTGGAATCTTCTTCCCTCTATCTTTTTCAGCCACAAATCCCTTTCATATTTCTAATGGGACAACCACAAACCAGGTATGTGTGAATGAAACGTAAATCATGATTAACCCACGTTAACGGAGATGCGATTTTTCAGAAGAAGTCTTGTCAGTGGAGGGGCCTTGAGTGGAGTCGGGGGTGGGGGTGGAACGGGGCTCTGTCGGGTGCTTCTGAGTCCCTTTCTGTAGGATCAGGAACCTGGTCAGTTGGCTGTGGTGTGTTGTCCTGCCCCCAGACCTCAGATCCCTGTCTATGAATGCTGAAGATGAACAAACTAAATTCCTCATAAGGAACAAAAGGGGAGGCTAGCATCTTTTAAAGCTCCTATGTGCTGGGTACGGATTGGCATGTTTTCACACATGTGTGTTAGCGAAAGAGGCTGGGGTTAATAAGCCAGGCTCTCAATTCAGCCACATTTCCTCTCTTTGTGACCTTGTGCGGGCCCCTTAACCACTCTGAGCCTCCTATGCTTTCTATAAAATGGGCGTCAAACTGACCTCTTAGGGCTGGAGGGAGATTTAAATGAGCACTCTGTGTCTGGAACCCTGTAGACAGCCAAAAAAAGGCTAAACACTCTCTGTATTATTACTATTGATACTATCAAAAACCACCTAAAATGTGCCTGCCCGTGATGGGCAAGGTTCCCCATCCATCATCCCACAATGACACGAGTTTGAGGCCATTATGCCTCATGGAGATCACATCTGTGTGACCCACAGAGGGCTCACCTGTGCCTACCATTGACCCCTGGCCCCTAGGAGGCTGTCATCACTGGTTTTTTTTAAACTAAGATTAACTGAACACCCACTAAGTGCCTGGCTCCTTGTAGCCCCTCACCCACTTTCTGGTGTGCTATAAGAGCAAGAAATCTGCACACAGACCAGATTCACATTCTCCCTCCATCACTACAGTGCTTGGGCCGCTGCCTTCCCCTCTATCCTCAGTTTTATTATCTTTCAAATGGCCGGGCCCGCTGGATCCTTATGAGATTTCATCAGTATGGTTAATGCATGGAAGGGCTTCACAGAACAGAAGGAGTAATTGATCACAGTGTAACTATCCCCATTTTATGGACAAGGAAAGTTGCACGCGGTACCATTGATTCATTCATTCGTTCGTTCATTCGTTCATTCATGCCTAGCTTGTACACTGGAATAGTGCCTCCCTCCACCCAGGTCTCCAAAAGTGTCCTCACCCGTGAACAGCATGTGCTGGAGAGAGAGGGGAGCAGGTCTCCCCCACCCTGGGCCTCCTCATTTCTCATTGCTGGGGAGGCAGCTGCGGCCAGACATTTGGAAGCCATTATATACATCCCTGTCTGATTCTATTCTCCCCTGTTCATAGCTAACAGCAACGGATTCCAAGGAATTTTGGCTCAGTTCCTTGGCGGAGGGAGACCAGGAGGGATAAAGGAGAGCTCTCTCCTCTCCACCCCGTCCACACATGGTCCTCTTCATTTCGGCATCCAGAGCAATGGGCAAGTAAACCCAGAGGTGTGCGGGGAAGAGCTTTCACCAGAAGGACTTGGGTCTCAGCCCGACTCAGCCGCTTTCTGCTGGAGTCACCTCTCTGAGCCTCAGTTTCCCTATCTGTAAAGGGGAATAGCAGCAGTACACAGACACGCTACCCTTGCTGCTGGGAATCCACTAGTCAGTGTCAATTCAATGTCTGACATGGTAGCTATTTGAGAGATTATATCTCTCTCCTGTTCTGATTTCAAGTTTGCTTTTTGCTATAACCAAGAAGTTTACCGCTAGCCTGCTGGATGCCCTTAACAAAGTCATTTCCCAGCCCTGTGCCTCCTTCCCCAGCCTTCTGCCTCTTACTTCCTGACGTTCCCTATATTGGCACCCTGCCCACCTCAGGGGCTCACAGCATGACCCCGGCCCCGGCAGCCTTCCAACCCTCCCTGTCTGTCTGTCTGCCCCGCCAGGCCTCGCGGGCATCAGATGCCATGGCATCCGGCCCTGGCTTGGCCTGTCTCAGCTCCGACTCCAGTTCCTCTCCCACTGGCCTTCTCTCTCTTGCTTCCTGTGCATTGTTTTCTTCCTCTTTTCTCTGCACCAGCTCCAGCTAGGCTCCTGGGCCCCTGCTCTGGCCCCTGGAGCGGGGGGAGATGGGAAGCCAGGGCCCGAGGGGGTGGCTACCATCACACTGGCCATGAGGGTATAGCCTGGTACCCTCCAGACTTGTCAGATGACCTCTGTGTGAGCTGGAGCTGGGCTGGGTGTGTGTGTGCGTGCGTGCGTGCATGCCTGTGTTCTGCATGCGATGTGTGTGTGTTATGTGTGGTATGTGTGGTATGTGTATGCCTATATATGATATGTGTGTGTGCAGCATGTGATTTGTGTGCGTGCATGCATGTACGCATGTGTGGGGTACATGGGTGTCTGTATATGGTGTGTACGTGGGGTGTGTATGCTCTTTGGTGTGTGTGCATGTGTTGTATGTTGTGTGGCTTGTGTATATGGGGGGGATTGTGTGTGCATGTGTTGTTATGTTCCCCATCTCTATGAGGTAGAGAACCTTGTAGCTCCAAGATAGAGAGAAGGAACGAGAGAGAAGCTGTGTAGGAATGTCTCTTGGACCCTGGCTTTCTGCAACTTCCCACATGAATGCACATGTCCATCGGTCTTTCTCCAGACATTTTAGCTGTCATTTTATTGAGAGATCAGTGTGACCCCGTGCCAAGCACTTTCCATTCACAACTCAGTTCACGCACACACCCATCCACGAAGTGGATCGTTGTCCCACCTTCACAGATGAGCAAACTGAGGCACAGCAGCTTAAGAAGCATGCACAGGTTTGTTGGCCATGAGCCCAGGAGCCATGCCTGCTCCTGACACTTTCTGTGCCCCCAGAGAACCGACCTGCCTGTGGCCAGCCCTCTGGGCTCCTGGGGCTTTTCCCCATTGCATTTGTTTTCCCGGTTTTTCTTCTCTGAGCTCTGTAACTTGGGCTCCAATATGTTCTCTCTCTTTTTTTTCTTCTCTTCCTTAAGCTACATTTTCTCATTGCTTTTCTTTGCTTCTGTTCCTCTACCCATTCTCTTACCTCCACCCCACATCTTTTTCTCTGTGTGTCTGTCTCTCTGCGTCTTTCTGTCTCTCTTTCTCTCTCTCTCTTTGTCCCTCTCTCTGTTTCTGTCTCTCTCACCCCCTCCAACCCCTCCCCCTCCCCCTGTCCCTCTGTGCATCCATTTCTTTCTCTGCACATCTCTCTACCTCCCACCTCTCTGGTCCATTCATTGTATCCAGCTTCACCCCGCAAGGCACCACAAGCCCATGTCAGCCCTGGCTCAGCTGTGCTACACTATATATTATTTGTCTGCCCTTCCAGCTGCGCCCTGCTGATCCCCCTGCCCTGTGTCCTGTGACTGTAGCTTCTGCACAGGCCATCACCCAGCTCATTCAGCCCTGGCTTCCTGATGCAGGTCCTGAAGGGGCTCAGGGCATGAGAGACAAGGTGGGTCAGGGACTTCGTCCTCTCTCCCTGTCATGCAGCATCGACTGCATGCCAGACCCTGCTGGGCAGCCTTCTCCTGCAGCCACACCCCTCCCCAGGTCCCAGGAACACTCCCTTCTCTCTCCTCCAGGCCTAGGGGGTGCTAAGGGTTCCCCACTGTTGCCAGCCCTGTAGTGCTGCACCATCCCGCTTGGCTCCCTTAACCCTGTCCACACTTAGATCGCTCTTCCTTTCATTGACCCTGTGGTTACCTGTTTCCTTCTATGGCATTGATGAATGCAAACATCCCCCTTCTGCTGAGCCCCTATAGCCATCCTCTCCCCTTCTTCTCTTCTCTGACACCTCCCCACTCCTCTGCTCACACCCAGCCTCCCGCACTGGACCCCAGCTTGCTCCCCAGCCAGACTGGGAGCTTGGCCAGGCAGAGACTGTACCTACACCTCCCAGTACCAGTCCCCTCGCCAGCGCATCGCACCTAGTCAGCTCTCAGGGACTGTGAAAATAGAAACTGACGAGTCAGCCCAGCAGCCCAGCAAGTGAGGTGTGTCTGCAGCGCTGCCTGGGATGCTCGAAGAAATCCACTCTGGGCCCATTACCACCCCTCCCAGGCCTTCGTGTCAGAGCTCCCACAGCCCTGTGGCAGGGGGCCCCCAATAATGGGGCACTCCACACTGCAGTTCAAACCAAATCCACAGCATTTCTCTGTGCCCCCAGCTCATGGATGGAAGGGCTCCCCTGCTCCTGGCACCCGTTCAAGCTGCCTGGTGAACTAAATTGATTTTTTATCGTTGCTCTGGAGCGAGCTTAATGAATCTGTTAGTGACGGCTGCCTGCCCCAATCGCCTCTCAGTGCCTGTGCCACCAGAATGGCTCTTCCTGAGAAGGAGGAGGCATTATTTAAGGCTCAGCCTGTGCCCCTGAGAGCAGCCAGGCATCAGCGGGGCCATGTTTTGCTCTTCTTGGAGGCGTTTCCATACTGGGGTAGGGCTCTAGTGTGAGTCAGAGAAGGAAAAGGCAATGCTGAAAAAGAATGGAAGAGATTTAATCAGTATATGTGTTCCTAGGGACGAACTTCTATCTGTCCATCCACCCATCCATCTACCCATCCATCCATCCATCCATTTACCAGTCCATTCATTGACTTGTCTATCTACCCATCCACCCAGCCATCTGTCCTTCCACCCATCCATTTTACTTTTTTTTTAAGATTTTATTTATTTATTTGAGAGAGAGAAAGTAGGCGGAAGAGCAGAGGGGGAAAGAATCTCAAGCAGACTCCACGAGCTGAGTGTGGAGACCGACATGGGGTTCAATTTCATGACCCTGAGATCATGACTTGAACCGAAACCAAGAGTTCGACACTTCACTGACTGAGCAATCCAGGAGGCGCCCATCCATTTTTCTACCCACCCATCTATTCATCCATCCATCCATCCATCATTTATCCTTCCATCCATCCATCCATGCATCCATCCACCCAGCTGTTCATCCATCCATCCATCCATCTTTCCATTTATCCTTCCATCCATCCATCCATGCATCCATCCACCCAGCTGTTTGTTCATCCTTCCATCCATGCATCCATCCTTCCACCCATCCAACCATGTATCTATCCTTCTGTCCATGCATACACCCATCTATCCATGCACCCATCCTTCCATCCATCCACTCATTCTTCCATCTCTCCATTGTTTCATTTATTTGTCATTCATTTGACCTTAAATGCAGTTCATTATAAAATCCAGCATCCTTACTGTGGCCCACAGGGCACCATGTAGCTTCCCCCTCAACTCATCTCTTGCCACTCTCCCCTCTCACTCCACTCCAATCACTCTGACATTGCTTCTTCTCAAACATGCCCCAGGCCCTTTGCATCTGCTGTCTCCTCTGCCAGACATCCTCCTTTCTGGACATCCCCAAGGCTTGCTGCTTTCCTTCACTAGGTCTCTCCTCAACTTTCACCACTTCCAAAAGGCCCTCTCTGGTCACTCTTGATATAAATTAGCAACTCCCTGTCACTCTTTATCCTTTATCCCCCTTTTTAATTTCATGCCTTGCCCTCTGGCATTATATCATATGTATTTATTCTGCTTAGTATCTACTGTCTTCTGCTAGAAAGAAGTTCCATGAAGGGAGGACATGGGCCAGTTTCATAGGCCCTTGCATCCCTGGGTCCTAGAACAGTGCCCAACATGTAATCAGCACTTGGAGGTTGATTTATTGAATCAATGATTTAATTCACTAATACATGCTCTGTCACTTCTGTCAGATGCTGAGTACTGAAATAAATGATGAACAAAACCAAGCACAGCCCCTCACTTCTTAGGACATCAGGTCCTTGCAACCTCACAGGATGGAAGGGGAGACTTTGACCCTAACCAAATAGCCACACACATGATTGTAAAGTTGTCTCTGGGCTAACAGCTTTGAAAGAGGGGACAGGAGGCCTATACACATTTTGAAGTTGTTTGAGTTGTGTTTTTGTTGCTCACAGCCAAGGCATCTTGTCTATCCATATCACCCGTGGAGATGCTGGTTGGGACAGAACCTGCTTCCTCAGCTTTTTGCTACCCTCCTCGAGGCTCCAGATCCCCTGCTTGCACCCCCTGCTCCTCCACATCTTCAGTCTGCTTGGACTGAGAAGACAGAGGGGTGGGCTGGGGGGCTGCTCCTTGCCTCCTCAAGTTGGTCCTGGGCCTGCTTCAGAGCATAGATATTGCTAGGTTTATTTTCCTTCCTCTTCCTCTTCTTCCATCTAAGCCAGGAGCCAGGGCCAGAGTGTCACCATGCTTCAGGGATAAGGTGCTTAAGTAAGCCCAGCGATCCCTTAAAATGAGGGGGTGTCCTAAGGGGAAAGGAGAAAGAGCATGTTTTGAGGGTAGCAGGGGTGTGGGAGGAACACCTCAAGACCAAAATGAAGTTGGGGGCTGAATGGTAGGAAAAGTGGAGACCTGAGTCTCTTGGGGTGGCAACAAGACTTTGGAAGGTACAGTTGTGGGTGTACCAAGGGAGATGTAATCCTGGCCACAGGGATTCCCTGAGTCCTCCTTCCCCAAGAGCCCCATGCTTATAGCTTGAATATAGATAATCATGGCTGTAGCAGATGGTATATCCCCCAATCAACCACGGCAATAGTCCCAGTCCTACCTGCTCTTCCACAACCTTGTCATACCCCATCAAGGAATAGAGTCTATTCCTCCTTCCCTTGAACCCAAGAGGGCTTGTGACTGCTCTGACAAAATGCATTAATAGTGACACTATGTGACTTCTGGGGCTGGGTCATAAAAAGGACTTGGCTTCTATTTAGCCCTCTTTCTCTAGGGAAGCCCAGCCTTGGAACCAGCCACCATGCTGTGAGAAAACCCAAGCTCCATGACAGGCCGTGTATGGGTGTCCTAGGCTATAATCCCAGCTAAGCTCTCAGTTTACAATCCTCACCAACAGTCAAATATGGGAGTGAGTGAGATTCCCAGTGATTCCTTTTCCCAGCCTTCAAGTCTTCCAGTTGAAGTTCTAGACATCATGTACATCAAATACATCTGTATTTCTCTCTATACTCTGTACTAAGCATTTTATAAATATTCACTCAGTCTTATCCTAGATGTTCTCCTAATATCTCCATTTTACAGGTGAGGAGCTGAGGCATAAAGAGATAAAATAACTTTCTCAAAAGCACAGAATAAGTGGCAGAACTGAGAACTGAACCCAAAACTGAACCCAGAACAGAACTGGCTCCAGAGCTCAGACTCTTAACTTAGGACATGCATCCTGATGGCAGTGATAGAAATGTAAAGCTGACCATTGGAATCCTGTCTCCATGCTTGCAGATATACAACCTTGGGAGCTTGCTGTCTTTTGGGATCAAAATTGAAGGTCTTTCCAACTCTGTAGAATGGAATTCCACTGTTGAATTCAAGTTGATAAATGGCAACAGCTAGATAGATGGATAGAGATGGATGGGTGGATGGATGGATGGATAGATAGATAGATAGATGATAGATAGATAGATAGATAGATAGATAGATAGATAGATAGATAGAAAGTTAATGGTAGTTGATTTTCATTTTTGTGTTTTTTCATATGGGAGTTTTGGTCTAAGGATGAATGTCCGCTATGCAGGATTTGAGAAAGATAAACTAGAGATAGAGTCCCAGCATCATGTTTCACCAGCTCTCTCAAAGTCTCAGTTTCCTCATCTGTAAAATGGGCATGACCTTGCCCATCTCAGGGGATATGACCAAGATTCATTGGGATACCCTGTAAGGCACTTGTCATGGTGGCCAGCCCCCCCAATAAATGCTAGACTCCTACTTGGCCCCCATCCATCCTCTTGTCCATACGCTTCCCTCCTCCTTTCTCAGCCTCCCCACCACTCCCCAGCCAGCCTGTGGCTCCCCAGAACTGTCTCAGACAACAGGGATACCCCCAACCCCCACTGCCTCTGAGCTGGGGGCCACAGAAGTGTATCTCTCTCTAACGTGTGCCACCACATTTGCTGGCAGCCTCCAGCACCGAGCACAGCTGCCAGGCCGGCACGCTTCCTTCCTCCCAGCTGCTGGGATGCGACCTTGTCTATCAGGAGTTCCCGGGAAGCCCTCTGAGTGTGCTCCCAGCTTGGTAGGTGACATAAATATTTTCCAACATGCAGGCAACAATCTGATTGGTGCCTTCCCCAGAGTGCCAAGCTCCAGGCTTGGGGCTACAGAAGCAAAAAGGGGGAAAAATTCTTTTTTGCCAATGAAGTCCAGCTCCTTCCTTCACAGAAGAATTTAACTCTTCCTGTGTCCCCTCTCTAGGTACTCCAAGTTCCAACCCAAACTACTGACCTTCAGCAGGATTTTGGCAAGAGCCTACAGCAACTAGGACAGCCCCAAACCCGGCTTCATAGCACCAACAGACCATCTAGTGCAGCATCTCAGGCATGACTGCATGTTAGAACCATGCAAGGTGATAATAACATAGTGGTTATCATTTAAAATATTGTTTAAAGAAGTCTTTCTGTCCTAGAGGTAGGACACAGAATTACCCAAGGATGAAATGACAGAGTATCTAGATTTGCTCCAAAATACAGGACGTGGCAGACTGAGGGAAGAAGCATATAGATGAAACAAGATAGGCTGTGAGTTGACAACAATTGATGTAGACCATGGATACATGGGGGTTCTTTATAGCCATGGAGCTCAGACTTGAGTGGGCATCGAACCTTCCAGAAGGCTTGCTAAATGCAGACTTCTGGGCACCCCCACCCTGGAGACTCTCATTCAGTAGGTCTTAGTCCAGTGCCAGATTTCACAAATCCAATGATCATCCAAGGGATTCTGCCGCTTCGGCTTCTGAACAGCACTTGGAATAAATAGCATTGCTTTATACTATTCTTTCTACAATTGTTTATGTTTGAAAAGCTTGATAATAGAGCATTAAAACAAGTTTATTTTCTAAAGAATCACTTTCAAGAGACACTGACTTGGGAGGCCTGGAGTGGGGCTCAGGCATCTGCATTTTAACAGTCTCCTGGGTGATTCTGATGAAGTTTGAAAAACACAGAGCCAGGGCAACCAGACAATTGCCTTGTAGTGGGATATGCACCATAATGAGGGCAACCCTGGAGGTTGAGGGTGAGCTGAACCTAGACTTGGCAGTCAGGGAAAGCTTCTTGGAGGAGGTGAATCCTGAACTGGAGAAGCTGCAGGTAGCCAGGTGATCATGGGGCAAAGGAAGGGTGCACTAGGAAGAGCATGTGCTAAGGCCCAAAGGCAAGAATGAACAAATGCCTTTAGGAAATGGAGAGAGGGATACAGCTTAGGAGAGAGGGGTCAGAGGAGGGAGGCGACCAGAGACAAAGCTGGAGAGTTCAGCAGGGGTCAGGTCCTTGTGGGCCATGAGTTCAGACTTCATCCCAGGGACAGTGGGAACCATGGAGGGTGTGAGAGAATGATGTGATCACATCTGTGCTTTGTAGTAATCTCTCTGACTGTCATGCAGACCATGAAGGGGCAGGAACGGAAGCTGGGATGCTCAATGAGAAGGCCATTGTTGCGCCCAGGCCTAAAATGAGTGGCAGCTGAGAGAGGCGGGCAGATCCAAGAGCACTTTTGGTGGGAGAAGAAACAGGACTTGGAAGTTAGATTTTCAAAGGATTGGAGGCCATTTATGCGAATGACTCAAGAACAAATCGCAAGATTCTTACCACAGAAAGAAGCCAGTGTAATCTGCGGGGAAAGGACTAGATTCTGAGGATAATTCCTGTATTTGCACCTCCCTAGCTGGGCATCCACACAAGGTATAAGGTAGCTCCTAAAAAGACGTTGGCTCCAAAAGCTCAACAGCTGAGATCTGTCTCAGCCACTTCTATCTGTGTATCCAAATACAAGTCACTTAACCTCCCAGGACCTCAGGCTTCCTGGCTGTGCAATGGGAAGCTAATAACTTCCTATGTCTCAAGGCTGACACAAGACTGTTCTGAGTCTCAAGTACAGGCACCACCCAGCACACTCCTGGTTTCAGAACCCACATTAGGTGTCACCTGCTCCTACAAGCTCTCCCCAGATGGGATCACTATCCCCTTTGCAATCCTCTTTGGTGGGATAAGCATGTGTCTTTGGTAACACTAGTAACTAAAATAATCTGTTTCATGTCTGTCTCGCCTAAATCCTGAGCCATTGGCTGGAGTCACTGGCCTAGAACTTGACACATAATAAATGCTCTACACACTCATTCAGTCATTCAAGCATTATTTAATTGAGCCCCCACCACGTACCAGCCACTGGGAATTCACAGGTCAAAAAATAAATGAATGGATGAACTCTAAATTTCTATGAAATGGAGTGCTTTCCATATGCCAGCCATTGGGATAAACTTTAAAAAAATAGATTATCTAATTTAATCCTTGAGACTCTTAGATATTGAGTAGCACTATTGGTTCTAATTTCCAGATGAGGAAACTGAGGCTCGGGGTGGGCAGAACAGGGCAGGGTAAGATGCCTCAGTCAGGGAGTACCAGAGGTGCAGGGGCAAAATGAACCTAGGGAGTCTTATTTCAGAGCCTCCAGATCCTGAGCTCCTGATAAGACATTATCTTAGCCTCTTAACTGACCGCTTCCCCAGGTGATGGATTCCTGGAAACCAACCCATAAAGTCGTGGACAGGGAATTCTGTATTTCTCTCTATCTCATAAAGAGAAGCAAACCAGGTCCTTGGGTGAGACAGGAGCATTCCTGATTTGACAATGGAAAACAGCGGTGTGATGTTTGTAGCTACCATTTCTTGAGCAGGTGCCCCGCTGTATGCCAGCCACAGTGGAAAACAACCCACATGCGTTACTTCATCCAGGCTCATAATTCCTTCAGGGAGATGGGACAGTTGTCATTTAACTTATAAAACACACAGCACCCAGCAAAGGTGCAGGGAGAGCCTTGCCTGAGGTCACATAGTAGGTATTCTGGGGGTGAGGGAAGTCTGCCTGACACCCAAGCCAAGCCCGATCTCCTTCCATCCATCAGGCTGCTCGCCACCCCATCACTCTGGTGACACAGGGCACTGTAATGAAGAACGCGGCCAGAGCAGTTTTTATGCAAAACCCAGAAGGCATCTCACCATGGCAGCTCTTCGCATCCAGTTTAAGTTCAAGGACGAAACTTTAAAAGGTATTGGACTATAGGAAAGGCTGCAGCAGGGGTATGGGATAGGTGAGTGCCAAGCCCACCGGCTTTTTGGTGGCCTGATCTAAAATGAGGCAGGCCTCAGAATCCCCCTGAAAAGGGAGGCCAGGGTGCACCTCATCTCCTGGGGCTCCCACGGTGGTGGACCCTTCTTGGCCTCTGAGAGAACCAGGGAGGGGTCTAGGATGGGGTCCCCTGAGGGGACTGTCATTGTGCTATTGACAGCTGAAGAGCATCTCTCCTGACCCTCCCGAGCTTCAGCAGATGGAGCGATATGCTTTGTGTCACGTTACCAATCCTCCCCCAAGAATAGTGGCCCATTTTTGGATGGGGGCGGGGGCGGGTGGTGAGGAATTTCAACCTAGATTCTCACTTTATACAACAAAATAAATTCCGGATGGATTTTGTAAATCCAGAGTCAAACGTAAAAATTAATGAACATTTGAAGACAAAAATGGGTAATTCACGATACTGGGGAGGGGAAGGCCATTTCTTAAGCAGGAAAACAAAAAAATGAATGCCAAAGGTAGGAGAAAATTGGATAGATTTGTGTACCTGAAGAAACTGAAAACATAAATTGGTGTGACTCAAGACATCGTACATGAATTAAAACCCAATTGACAAACTTAGGAAAAATATTTGGAACACTTATGGCAAGCAAATGGTTAGTACCCTTAATATTTTTTTTACAGGGCTCTTGCATATCAAATAGAAATCACTAAAAGGGAAAAAGAGTCAAAGGAAACAAGCAGACCATTCCCAGAAGAAGAAATGTAAATGAGGGATGAACACATGGGAGAAAAGATATGGTTCTTCTCACTGGGGAAACACTGTTGGTTTGGCACGGATTTCACCGAGTAGATCCTGTGCTGGCAAAGGAGGACCCTCGACCACTTCTGGAAGGCTTCTAGTTACTTCTCAAGAGCCTTAAAAATTCAGTTTCTAACTCGATAATCCCAATTTCAGGGATTCATCCTCGGGGAAGATCGTAGACACAGAGACTAGAACGAACCACCCTAAATCTCTGCAGTATCCCATGGATCGTACACGAAGTGGAATTCTGGACAGCCATTGAGATAAGCTTTTATTTATTTTTTATTTATTTTGGGGGGGAGAGTGGGAGGGGGCAAAGGAAGAAGGAGAGAGAGAATCTTAAGCAGGCTCCATGCCCAGTGCGGAGCCTGATGTGGGGCTCCATCCCACAATCCTGAGATCATGACCTGAGCTGATATCAAGAGTTGGGTGCTTAACCGACTGAGCCACCCAGATGCCCCTAGAGAAGCTTTTAAAGGCTAATGATTAGGACGTAATATGGTGAAAATGCCATACACAAAACTGCATTTTCAAAATGACCTTGGTATGTGTGTGAGGGTGTGTCTGCGAGCCCTTACATCGATGCAGAAATATTAGTAGAAGGATAGTCACCATAAAATTAACAGTGGGTTGGGAGTTGAGGACAATGTTTTATTTTCTTCCTTAGATTTTTATATGTTATAAATTTCTATTATAAACATTGCTTTTATAATAAAGAAACATTTTAAGCCAATCCAGTAAAAAATTAGTGCCCTCAATTTGGGGCCATTGAGATACGTAGGAGCTCAAAAGGTGTGTACGGGGAAGGCAGGGTTTCTCAACCTGGGCACTCTTGACATTTTGGGTCAAATTATTCTTTGTGGTGGGGGCTGTCCTATGCATTATAGGATGTTTGGCAGTTTCCCTAGCCACTACCCACCAGATACCAGTAGCACCCTTCCCAAATTGTAACAACCAAAAACGTCTCCAGTCATTGCCAAATGTCTCCTGGGGGGCCAAAAGTCGCCCCTGGTTGAGAACCTTTGCAGCCAAGGATAAGGAAGGAGCACTTTTAATCTGTTGGCTCTGGGGGTGACATTCATCTATCCTTCTGTTCATTCACTCATTCATTTGACAGATGTTTTCAGATCCTGGGTCCTGGAGCTGGGAGACCCAAGTTCTAGTCCCACGTCAGGCTCTTGCTGTGTGACCTCAAGAAAGTCATCTAAGGCTCCTTCATTTGTTTGTAAAACACTCCCTGAGGGCTTCCTCGCTCCCTGGCCCAGCTCTAGGGAGTGCACAGCCAGGGATGTTGCTGGCTCCAGGCTCTGCCCTGAGCAGCTCATGGTCCTGCAGAGACAGTCACTGTACAAACAGCTATGTTTGTTTAGAGGGATGGGTGTTAACAAGGAGTGAGAGAGTGTTAACATGGATGAATGAAGAGAGAGACTCTTAGCTGTTGGGGGTAACAGTGATGCCAATGACTTAAAGGATGGCCCTTTACATGCGGACCACACTTTACAGTTTATAAAGTGGATCATTAGGCTCTTGGCAAGAAACAGATGGTACACTCAGTGGGGTAACCTAGGAGAGTTTAAGAATGGGATCCTTACAAAAGAGAGGGTGGGGAAGGAAAGGCACAGGGATGATACAGAGGCTGTGGGATAGCAACAGCAGAGAGCCTGTCTATCCCTGGACCTATGGGGGCCACATGAGGGACTGCTACTGTAGGAAAAAGCGAGGGAAGTATTGGATAGGGCAACCCAGCCACTGCAGAACCAGAGCCAGGCAGGGAGGGAGCAGAGGGGAGAAGCATCTCAACCTCCCTCTCCCCCTGCCCTCCAATCTCCTGACATGGTCCAGTCATACTAGAAGCCAGAGAGCAAGGGAGCCTGCTGATACTGCCCACATGAGTCAGCTACCTGAGTCGAACCACAGATGGAGAAGGATCAAGAGGATCCGGAAGGGCATGCAGAAATGTCCAGAACAAAAAGCACTGTCCCTCACCTTATCATTTCATCCCTACAGCAGTCCTGCAAGATAGATTTTATTATCCGCCTCTATCCAAGAGGAAGCTGAGGTTCAGAGAGGTATAGTGATTTTCCCAAAGTCACACAGTGAGAGGATATGAGAAGGGAGAAGAGATGGAGTCAGGAATGAAATCATGGTTTCCTGAGTCTCTGAGCTCCAAGCTTTACAGTTAGGAGGATCTGGGTTCAAATCCCAAGCCCCTCCACTTAATAGTTTGTGACCTTAGGCAACATCTGTGTGTCTCTTTAAAATGGGGTTAGTGATTCCTGCCCCAGTGAGGCCACTGGATCAGGTGAGGAGAGCATGGCGCCCTTGCCGAGTGAGCTGACTCAGGCAAGAGGCCTGCCCCCCACTCTGCACCAGGCAGTTATTAACCAGAGCATCAGACTCTGCATTAGGCATGGGGCAATTTGTCTGCCTCCTCCTCCACCTGCAGGATCGACCTCCGTGCTCAGCAACCTCATTAAGATTCAGGTCCTCAGCTCCGGGACTCCATCCCAGTGTCTGGTCAATAGCTTATATTTTTAATTTGTCAATAATCAGTCAGGACCTTGGCCAGTGCCCCGCCAAGGGCTCAGCAAGATCACACAGCCAGCACAGGGTGAGGTGGGGGGGTGGGGGGGGCGCAGTGTTCATGGAGGGGGGAACAGACTCTGAGTTCCATTGACACTCAGGAGGGGAGCTGGGGGACAAGTGGGTACCCACAGCAGCCTGACTTCCAGGCCATGGCTTGGGTGTCAGGAGATCTAGGTAAAAACGGGTAAATACCCAAGTCTGAGGTCAACAAAACCTGGTCCAGTTCCAGCTCTGCCACTTTAAAAATAGGCCGCCTTGGTATGCATGGGTGGCTCAGTCATTAAGTGGCTGCCTTCAGCTCAGGTCATGATCCCAGGGTCCTGGGATCGAGCCCCGCATTGGGCTCCCTCCGTGGGAAGCCTGCTTCTCCCTTTCCCACTCCCCCTGCTTGTGTTCCCTCTCTCACTGTCTCTCTGTCAAATAAATAAATAAAATCTTTAAAAAAATAAAAATAAAAACAGGCAGCCTTGACCCAGAGACTGAATCTCTCAGAGCCTCCATTTCTCCATTTGTCAAGTGACTGTCATAATAACAACACATAACTCACAGGGTTGTAGAACAATCAAGTGAGTCAATACATGCAAAGAGTCTAGAACAGTATCTGGCACGCAGTGAGGACATGATACACATTAGCTACTGCGACCGACTATTTTTAAAAACTCAAGCAGGAGAAACCATTTATAAGTAAACATTGATTATTAGTGTGCTTCCTAATTCCCAATACAGATGGGGAGTCTGACACTCACAGAGAGGAAGTGATCATCACAGTTTTACAGATGAGGACACTGAGGCTTAGAGAAGTCAACTCACTTGTCCAAGGTCACATAATGGGGACATGGTGGAGCTGGTACTGCAAACCTGGGGAATCTAACCCCAGATCCCATGATTCTAATCACCAGTGAAATAAAGATTCCACGATCTAAGTTACCAAAACAAAGAAGTGGAAATGCCCCCTTACCTCCCTCCCTCAGTTCTTGGAATTTTTTGTGAATAAGTGCATTGCTTCCTTTTCTCTCTGAAAAACAGACACTAGGTGCCTACAGGAGGGCAGGGGAATGAGAACAGCAGGAAATCTGTTTTCCTCCTGAGTCCTTACCCCTTCTGTCACTTAAAAAAAAAAATACCTCAGATCTTACCAGTCTTGTGCCCCTGCCAATGAAAAAGCCCAGGAAAGGCCATGGGAGCTGAAACAAAAGTGGCTAAAGAAGCTTATGTTGCCCCCCAAAAGAGCAAGGACCTTCCCAAAGTCAAAGGACAGTTAGTGTTAGAGCCAGGGCATGAATACAGGCTACCCATGCCCAGTCCCTGGCATTTTTTGGCCATCTGTGTCTGCTTGCCTTGTCCTCTGCCTCTAACATCAGGAGTGCCTGGTCCTTGATCCAACTGTCATGGTCCCTCTTCTTGCAGACTTCACTGTCAGGCTCCACAGAACAGGACCAGCTCCTGTCAACATCCCACAGCCCTGCCCAGAGAACCCTGCACAAGGCTGGGCTCCACCCATGGGAATAAAAATGGCACCAGCAGTGTGCGCTGGACCCTGAGTCTGGACACCTGGCTTCCCCACCTCCTAGAGATGCTGTCCAGGTGAGTCCCAGAGTCTTCCATCTGTGTCGTTTGGGGGGTTGGAACATTATCTAAAAGCACCCAGGCAAATGCTGCAACACTAAGTGGTTTGTCGAGCAGGCTCAAGAGATAGACACATTTCTGTGGCTTTCCCCTCTGCAGCCTTTGGGACCCACAAAGCCCTGGAGATTTCCTCCTATCTTCATCCTGCCAGGCTCCTCTGTCTCCAGAGAACTTACCCCTTGAGTCTGCATCTATTGAAATATGCTTTTCCACCAGAAAACTCCCCAGACATCAGTAGAACCCTCCACAGTAGAATTCAGAAGCTGTTAAATGCCCCCAGAGAATCTCTGAGCTCCTGGGACCTCCTGCAAAATACAGATCACAGGTGGGATCTCAGAGAGCCCCAAGACATCAGTTCTTCAGGAGCCTCAGTGGTCACCTGGCCCAATCCTCTTCCTATTGAACAGGGGGAAACTGAGGCTTGGAGAGGGGCAGTGCCTTGCTTAGAGAAGCACAGCCTGCTGGTGCAGAGCTGGGATTCTGTTCTCTATGCATGCACCCTTCACTTCCATGCAGATGCTAGGAGTGGTAAGTGGGACAGAGCAAACCCATCCTCAGGGCTGCAGACAACTCCAAGAGAAACAGCCTTTCTCAAGAGTGTCCTAATGAGATCATCTTCCCAGACTGTAGTGGATGGAGTAGGGAGAATGAGTTTTGTTTATGCTTTCCTGTTAGCTTGCTGTATGGACCCACAGAAGCCACTTCTTTCTCTACGCTACTTCTCTCTAGTTACTGCATCTATAATGGGTCATAACAAGTCACTGAAATCATTAGGAGGATAAAACATTACCATCATTACCACCACCACCACTACCACCACCATCATCATCATCATCACGTTTTCTTCCTCCTCTTCCTCCTCCCCCACTTCCCTCTCCTCTTCCTTTTTCTCCTTCCTTTTTCTCATTTCTTAAGCATTTACACCATACTCAAGACTTACTTCAAAAAAAGTTTATAAGAAGCTTAGGAGGAAGGTCCTATTACCTTATTTTCCAGATGATGAAACTCAGAGTTGGAAAGATTTATTGGCTTGTCCTGGGAAACCATAAAGTCCCCAGAGAGGCAACCAGCATTTGGACCTGGGCAGTCAGAGAGCAGAGTTGGCAACATCAACCCCTGCCTAACCCTCCCCCCATGCATGAGGCCACTGATGAGACCCTGCAGAGTTTGGTGATGATTCTTTCCACTGATGTGCTTATTAGTTTCACAATCCAGAGAAGTCGTGTTTGAACCCAAGCATGAGACATTTGGTCGACATCCCAAGAGGGCCAGCTTTAATTCATCCTGCCTCTCCCTCACTGGGATGAAGGATGGCAGGTGGGTTTGCTGAGGAGCACTCAGATGTGAAATGGGTCAGAGAACAAATGAGGAAGGGGAATTTAACGTGTTTGGGTTCCTCTGTGGCTGGGGGTCATCCATGCGGGAAGTGAGTTGAGTCTGCAGATTTCCCATGAGGCTGGGGGTGTTGGCTGGTTTTATGACAGGGAGGCCCCTGGGCAGGGAGATGGGGGAAGCATCGCTAAGCCTTTGTACCAACACAGGGTCCCTTCCAAGTTTTCTCACCATCCGAGGTGCCTGTCTCACTGGCTGTATGGCCAGATCACCTCTCTCTATATCTGGGCCCCATTTTTTCTATCAGCACCACAGATACATTGGAACTGAGGAAAAACAGTGCTGGCTTTCTCCAAACACAAAGCCCTCACACTGATCAGTGCCTCTCAGCACTGTCTGCACATTGGAATTACCTGGGGATGTTTCTTAAAAATGTCAATACCCAGGTCCTGTTCCAAACCAATTGAGTAAAAATACCTGGAGATTGGGTTCAGGCATCAAAATTCTTTAAGACTCTTCAGGTGACTCTGAGTTGCTCTACATCATCCCTTGAGCAATGCCTCTGGGTGGCTGATGTAAGTAGCTCCATTTGACTGTTAAGAAATGAGGCCCAAACAGGGAAATGATCTGCCCAAGGTCACAAGGTTGATTAGTGATAGGGTCTGGGGTGGACTGTGGGGGTCTCTGTCCAGCGTGCTGAAATCAGAGGTTGCTGGACTCTGGCCTGAGGCTGGGATATGCAGTGGGCTCTCACTCCCTCACTCTCACACAGATAGCGTCTCCCATAAAAGACATTTTTCTCTTGTTTCCTTTCTACCTTTCTCTCTCTCCATGATTTTCTCTCTTTCCAGCTCCCCCATCTCTCTCTTCCCATAGATCAATCCCTTTCTCCTTGTACCTTTCCCTCTTTTCTTGCCCCAACCTCTATTTTCCCAGCTGCTCCCCTCAGGACCCTTGACTTGACTTTCTTCCCCAGCCAGCCCTTCTCCCTCTGGCTGCCTTCCTAAAGGCAAATAATCCACCCCAAGTTCTCCTTAAATTCCTGCACTTAGCCCTTTAGAGATGTCTAGCTTCTCCCTGTGACCCTGTTTGGGGATTCGGAACCAGAGATGTTCCTTCCTTTCAATCTCCCACTGCAGAGAAACCCTAAAACCCCACCACTCAGGAAGGTGGCTTTCCATAATCCTCCCCCACCATGGAGACTCCTTCCTTCAATCAAAAATCCTCATGCTGAGCACCTACTGTGTGCTACATTCTGGGAAACAATGTGAATGAAAGTAGTCTGATCTCTTCTCCCGTTTTTATGGTAAGGGAGACAGAAAACAAGCAAAGAATTTAGACACTGATTTTAATTCTTTGACATCAAGATGATAGTCAAAGTTTTGGGATGGCAAGTGACTTGGGGTGGAATGGAGCTGCATTTGGTTGAAAGATTATGGAAGGTATCTCTGAAGAAGTGACATTTAAACTAAAACCTGATAGAAAGATGAGACAGAATCAGCCATGCAAAGGACCTGTGGAAAAGGATTTGAGGTGGAGGGCTCAGCCAGTGCAAAGGCCATGCAGCTGGAAAGAACTTGATATAGTCAAATAACAGAAAGAAGGTTTATGCAGTCAGAATGGCTAAAATTAACAAGTCAGGAAATGACAGATGTTGGCGGGGATGCAGAGAAAGGGGAACCCTCCTACACTGTTGGTGGGAATGCAAGCTGGTGCAGCCACTCTGGAAAACAGTATGGAGGGGGGCGGAGCAAGATGGCGGAGGAGTAGGAGACCTGGATTTCGTCTCCTCTCAGGAATTCAGCTGGATAGGGATCAAACCATTCTGAACACCTACAAACTCAACAGGAGATCGAAGAAAAGAATAGCAACAACTCTCTGAACAGAAAAGCAACCACTTTCTGGAAGGTAGGACGAGCGGAGAAGTGAATCCGAGGCGATATTCGGGAGGATAGACGGCGGGGGAGGGGCCTCCGTCAGCCGCTTCTGGCAAGTGATAGAGCCACGGAGCACAAAATCGGAACTTTTAGAAGTCTGCTCCGCTGAGGGACGTCACTCTGGTGGTGAAGTGGGGGGTGGAACCCTCGCGGGACAGTGTGGTCTCAGGACCCTCGGGGTCACAGAAAGACCGGGGGTGCCTGAGTGTGGCAGAGCTCCCAGGTATCGGAGCAGGGAAGCCGGCTGCAGAGACGGAGCCCAGGCGCGGGCTCTCAGCTCGGGGTTGCTATAAACCGTGATCCGCGGCACAGTCGGGCCACTGCTCCTCCAGCAGGGACCCAACAAGCGGCAGATCCGGGGAGACTCACCTTCTTCCCCCAGGAGGAGAGGTGTGGGAGCGCACCGCAGGGATCTGCTGGGTTTGGAGACTCCACCCGGGGTCGGGTGCCAGATAGAAAGGCGCGGTCACAGGCCGGGTGAGCGCGGAGTGTGGCCGGAGACCGGGGAGACGGGAGTGACTGACTGCTTTTCTCTGGGGGCTCGCTGAGGAGTGGGACCCCGAGTTCTCGGCTCCGCCGGGGCGGAGACTGGGAGGCCGCCATTTTCACTCTCCGCCTCCAAAGCTGTACGGAAAGCTTGCAGGGAACAAAAGCTCCGGAGAGCAAACCCGAGCAGATTACTTAGCCCGGACCGGCAAGGGCGGGGCAATTTTGCCTCCGGCAAAGACATTTGGGAACCACGGCAACAGGCCCCTCCCCCAGAAGATCAGCGAGAACAACCAGCCAAGACCAAGTTTACCGATCAATGAGAACGGCAGAACTCCAGCGCTAGGGGAATACTGCACATAGAATTCATGGCTTTTTTACCATGATTCTTTAGTCTTTCAAAGTTAATTATTTTTTTTAACTGTCTTTTTTTCTTTTTTCCTTTTTTCTTTTTTTTTTGAATTTTTCTTTTTCCCTTTTTCAACCAACATCTTATCAATCCCTTTTTTAAAAAAAAACATTTTTATTTTTCATTTTTAAAGTCATATTCTATCCCTTCATAGTAGTTACCCGTATTTTTGGCATATATATATAAGTTGTTCTCTCTTTAAAATCTTGAGATAGTTTCTTCTAACAGATCAAAATATACTCTAAATCTCTAGTGTATGGTTTTTTTCTACTCCCCTGCCTGATCACATTCTCTCCCTTTTTTCTTTCTTTCTTTCTTTTTTTTTAATCCTGTTCTTTCTTTTTTCAAACAACTTATCAAATCCTTTTTAAAAATTTTTTATAATTTCCATCTTTACAGTCATATTCCATCCCTTCATCATATCAACCCTTATTTTTGTACATATATAAGTTTTTCTTTCTTTAAAATTTTGGGAGGGACTTTCTTTTAACAGACCAAAATACACCCAAAATCTAGTGTGTGGCACTGATCTATAATCCAGCCTGATCATATTTGATCACATTCTGTTTTTGTTTTGTTTTGTTTTGTCCTGCTTTTGTTTGTTTTTATCTTTATCTTTATCTTTTTTCTTTTTTTCTTTCTTTTTCTTTTTTCTTTCTTTCCCTTTCTTTTCCCACTGCTTCAGGTCTTTTCTGATTTGTTTAGAGTATATTTTCTGGGGACGTTGTTACCCTGCTAGCATTTTGTTCTCTCATTAATCTATTCTCCTCTGCACAAAATGACAAGACGGAAAAAATCACCTCAACAAAAAGAACAAGAGGTAGTACCGACTGCCAGGGACCTACTCAATACGGACATTAGTACGATGTCAGATCTAGAGTTCAGAATCATCACTTTAAAGATACTAGCTGGGCTTGAAAAAAACATGGAAGTTATTAGAGAAACCCTTTCTGGAGAAGTAAAAGAACTAAAATCTAACCAAGTAGAAATCAAAAAGGCTATCAATGAGGTGCAATCAAATATGGGGGCGCTAACTGCTAGGATAAATGAGGCAGAAGAAAGAATCAGTGAGATAGAAGACCAAATGATGGAAAATCAAGAAGCTGAGAAAAAGAGAGATAAACAACTACTGGATCACGAGGGCAGAATTCGAGAGATAAACGATACCATAAGACGAAACAACATTAGAATAATTGGGATCCCAGAAGAAGAAGAAAGAGAGAGAGGGGCAGAAGGTATAATGGAGCAAATTATAGCAGAGAACTTCCCTAATTTGGGGAAGGAAACAGGCATCAAAATCCAGGAAGCACAGAGAACCCCTCTCAAAATCAATAAAAATAGGTCAACACCCCGACATCTAATAGTAAAACTTACGAGTCTCAGAGACAAAGAGAAAATCCTGAAAGCAGCTCGGGAGAAGAGATATGTAACCTACAATGGTAGAAACATTAGATTGGCAACAGACTTATCCACAGAGACCTGGCAGGCCAGAAAGGACTGGCAGGACATATTCAGAGCACTAAATGAGAAAAATATGCAGCCAAGAATACTATATCCAGCTAGGCTGTCATTGAAAATTGAAGGAGAGATAAAAAGCTTCCAGGACAAACAAAAACTAAAGGAATTTGCAAACACGAAACCAGCCCTACAACAAATATTGAAAGGGGTCCTCTAAGCAAAGAGAGAGCCTAAAAGCAACATAGACCAGAAAGGAACACAAACAATAGACAGTAACAGTCACTTTACAGGCAATACAATGGCACTGAATTCCTATCTTTCAATAGTTACCCTGAATGTAAATGGGCTAAATGCCCCAATCAAAAGACACAGGCTATCAGATTGGATTAAAAAACAAGACCCATCGATATGCTGTCTGCAAGAGACTCATTTTAGACCCAAAGACACCCCCAGATTGAAAGTGAGGGGGTGGAAAACCATTTACCATGCTAATGGACACCAAAAGAAAGCTGGGGTGGCAATCCTTATATCAGACAAATTAGATTTTAAACCAAAGACTGTAATAAGAGATGAGGAAGGACACTATATCATACTTAAAGGGTCTATCCAACAAGAAGATCTAACAATTGTAAATATCTATGCCCCTAACATGGGAGCAGCCAATTATATAAGGCAATTAATAACAAAAGCAAAGAAACACATTGACAACAATACAATAATAGTGGGGGACTTTAACACCCCCCTCACTGAAATGGACAGATCGTCTAAGCAAAAGATCAACAAGGAAATAAAGACTTTAAATGACACACTGGACCAAATGGACTTCACAGACATATTCAGAACATTCCATCCCAAAGCAACGGAATACACATTCTTCTCTAGTGCCCATGGAACATTCTCCAGAATAGATCACATCCTAGGTCATAAATCAGGTCTCAACCGGTACCAGAAGATTGGGATCATCCCCTGCATATTTTCAGACCACAATGCTTTGAAACTAGAACTCAATCACAAGAGGAAAGTCGGAAAGAACTCAAATACATGGAGGCTAAAGAGCATCCTACTGAAGAATGAATGGGTCAACCAGGAAATTAAAGAAGAATTAAAAAAATTCATGGAAACCAATGAAAATGAAAACACAACTATTCAAAATCTTTGGGATACAGCAAAGGCAGTCCTAAGAGGAAAGTATATAGCAATACAAGCCTTTCTCAAGAAACAAGAAAGGTCTCAAGTACACAACCTAACCCTACACCTAAAGGAGCTGGAGAAAGAACAGCAAATAAAGCCTAAACCCAGCAGGAGAAGAGAAATAATAAAGATCAGAGCAAAAATCAATGAAATAGAAACCAAAAGAACAGTAGAACAGATCAACGAAACTAGGAGCTGGTTCTTTGAAAGAATTAACAAGATTGATAAGCCCCTGGCCAGACTTATCAAAAAGAAAAGAGAAATGACCCAAATCAACAAAATCATGAATGAAAGAGGAGAAATCACAACCAACACCAAAGAAATACAAACAATTATAAGAACATATTATGAGCAACTCTATGCCAGCAAATTAGATAGCCTGGAAGTAATGGATGCATTCCTAGAGATGTATCAACTACCAAAACTGAACCAGGAAGAAATAGAAAACCTGAACAGACCTATAACCACTAAGGAAATAGAAGCAGTCATCAAAAATCTCCCGAAACACAAAAGCCCAGGGCCAGATGGCTTCCCAGGGGAATTCTACCAAACATTTCAAGAAGAATTAATACCTATCCTTCTGAAACTGTTCCAAAAAATAGAAATGGAAGGAAAACTTCCAAACTCATTTTATGAGGCCAGCATTACCTTGATCCCAAAACCAGACAAAGACCCCATCAAAAAGGAGAATTACAGACCAATATCCCTGATGAACATGGATGCAAAAATTCTCACCAAAATACTAGCCAATAGGATCCAACAGTACATTAAAAGGATTATTCACCACGACCAAGTCGGATTTATCCCTGGGCTGCAAGGTTGGTTCAACATCCGCAAATCAATCAACGTGATACAATACATTAACAAAAGAAAGAACAAGAATCATATGATCCTCTCAATAGATGCAGAAAAAGCATTTGACAAAGTACAGCATCCTTTCTTGATCAAAACTCTTCAGAGTATAGGCATAGAGGGTACATACCTCAATATCATAAAAGCCATCTATGAAAAACCTACAGCGAATATCATTCTCAATGGGGAAAAACTGAGAGCTTTCCCCTTAAGGTCAGGAACGCGGCAGGGATGTCCACTATCGCCACTGCTATTCAACATAGTATTGGAAGTCCTAGCCACAGCAATCAGACAACAAAAAGAAATCAAAGGCATCCAAATTGGCAAAGAAGAAGTCAAACTCTCACTCTTTGCAGATGATATGATACTTTATGTGGAAAATCCCAAAGACTCCACCCCAAAACTGCTAGAACTCATACAGGAATTCAGTAAAGTGGCAGGATATAAAATCAATGCACAGAAGTCAGTGGCATTCCTATACACCAACAACAAGTCAGAAGAAAGAGAAATTAAGGAGTCGATCCCATTTACAATTGCACCCAAAACCATAAGATACCTAGGAATAAATCTAACCAAAGAGGCAAAGGATCTGTACTCAGAAAACTATAAAATACTCATGAAAGAAATTGAGGAAGACACAAAGAAATGGAAAAACATTCCATGCTCATGGATTGGAAGAACAAATATTGTGAAGATGTCAATCCTACCTAGAGCAATCTACACATTCAATGCAATCCCCATCAAAATACCATCCACTTTCTTCAAAGAAATGGAACAAATAATCCTCAAATTTGTATGGAACCAGAAAAGACCCCGCATAGCCAGAGGAATGTTGAAAAAGAAAAGCAAAGCTGGCGGCATCACAATTCCGGACTTCCAGCTCTACTACAAAGCTGTCATCATCAAGACGGTATGATACTGGCACAAAAACAGACACATAGATCAATGGAACAGAATAGAGAGCCCAGAAATGGACCCTCAACTCTATGGTCAACTAATCTTTGACAAAGCAGGAAAGAATGTCCAATGGAAAAAAGACAGTCTCTTCAACAAATGGTGTTGGGAAAATTGGACAGCCACATGCAGAAGAATGAAACTGGACCATTTCCTTACACCACACACAAAAATAGACTCCAAATGGTTGAAAGACCTCAATGTGAGACAGGAGTCCATCAAAATCCTAAAGGAGAACACAGGCAGCAACCTCTTCGACCTCAGCCGCAGCAACTTCTTCCTAGAAACATCACCAAAGGCAAGGGAAGCAAGGGCAAAAATGAACTATTGGGACTTCATCAAGATAAAAAGCTTTTGCAAAGCAAAGGAAACAGTCAACAAAACCAAAAGACAACTGACAGAATGGGAGAAGATATTTGCAAATGACATATCAGATAAAGGGCTACTATCCAAAATCTATAAAGAACTCATCAAACTCAACACCAAAAGAACAAAGAATCCAATCAAGAAATGGGCAGAAGACATGAACAGACATTTTTCCAAAGAAGACATCCAAATGGCCAACAGACACATGAAAAAGTGTTCAATATCGCTCGGCATCAGGGAAATCCAAATCAAAACCTCAATGAGATACCACCTCACACCAGTCAGAATGGCTAAAATTAACAAGTCAGGAAATGACAGATGTTGGCGGGGATGCGGAGAAAGGGGAACCCTCCTACACTGTTGGTGGGAATGCAAGCTGGTGCAGCCACTCTGGAAAACAGTGTGGAGGTTCCTCAAAAAGTTGAAAATAGAGCTACCATACGATCCAGCAATTGCACTACTGGGTATTTACCCCAAAGATACAAAAGTAGGGACCCGAAAGGGTAC